>NW_020897801.1:1382047-1514075 GCF_003984885.1 Neopelma chrysocephalum | reverse complement strand
GGGGGGGGGGGGGGGGGGGGGGGGGGGGGGGGGGAGAGGCTGAGGGAGAGAAAGGAGGGAGGACGGGGAGGGGAGAGACGGGGAATATTCAGTGACATTTAAGGTGCTAATATCTGGAAGTCAACCTTTAATTTGACAGCTTTTAGTGCTAGTTAATTTCACTCATCCAGACGAGGTGTAGGAAATTTGCAGCACCTTTAAATTATCACGTTTTTCCACACTGCCTGAGGCCTATGTGGAATACCTGAGCCATACTTTCTGCCCCCCTTCCCAGCTCCCTCTCCCTCCTCCCTTCTCCCCCCCCCCCGCCATTTTCAGGTCAGTCGAAGTAAAACTTTCATTCCCTTTCTCAGACAATTAATCTTTAGCTAATTGAAGCAGGAATGCTGCAGGATGGGTTTCACTGGGGCCTGTAAATCTCATTTAGCAAAGTGAATTCCAGGCACATGCTGCACCTAATGATGTGACAGGTGGGCTGCACCACAAGACAGCAGCCGCCGAAAAGTTGATTCTCATTAGACCCTCGGAGTCCTGCAGTCAGTTTTCTGATGGCTGAAGAACACTAATCGCATCTGTTTGCTGCTGGGTGGGGTGGGCAGGGGGGTGGAGAGGCAGCAATGAGAGGCGGGGGGGCGAGGCGGGGGCCCCTTCCTCTCTTTTATGAGTTAATATCCTTGACTCCTGCCCAAAAAACCAGCAGGCCTGCCTCCCACCATGAGCTCAGCCTCCATTCTGCTGACTCCTACAGGGTGCACCCTTTTTCTAATTAACTGGAATGGCTATGGAAAGCAAAGGAGGCCTTGTGTTGGGTGAACCAATTATTTTGAAGGGTATTAAGTCATCAGATTTACTTTTATCTTGATTGCATTGTGGAAATCGTGCATAATTAATGGTGGGAGCTTATTAGGAAAATGATTAGGCAAATTACACAGGTGTCGGATGCATTTTTTATGATAAATTTGCTAGAACAATCCTGCAATTCCATCTGTTCAGCTCATATCAGAATGTCACTCTGGAAGAAATTAATGGTGCAGAGTCGCACAAAGTTACTGGAGGCCTTGGATGCAGATTTATGTTTTAAAAAAAGATACAGTTAAAATTACCCAGCAATTTCCTAATAAATACTTGATGTTACAGTTCAATAAATTACTTATTTAATCTTAAAAGAAAATGATAGTCAGCTGGAAACTAAAAAGTGGAGAAAGCATAAACCTCATTTTGTCAGGTTGATGTGTATGTAAATAAAAAATAATCATAAGACGTAATAATTCTTTGTTGTGGGATGCTGACTAGAAACGAGCTGTCAGTATCCAAGTACTTTTGCAAGGTATTTTTTGCACAGATACTAAAGCTTGTCTGACAAATCCTATGCTGGTTCTAGGGTGGGAGAGCTAGTTCCCTTTTTTGTAATTTTAGCAAGGTTTAACAGTAGACTCTGGAGCTCACAAACTGGGAGCTGGGGAAGACGCCAAATGCTGTGCCTCATGCCCACACTTCTTTCGCCTTTCATTTCCTACCAACACCAGAGGATGAAAACTATAAAACCAAAACCATCGAACACATTGTCTTTCAGAGTGAGCCAGTAAACGAGTGCATGGGGGGTTTTGTGTGTTTGTGTGTGAAAGAGTGCCTTTTGTGTGCATTTGTAGATCTCAACCAGTGGAAGCCAGATATTCTACCCTGGAAGTGCTGAGAAACTACAGTTATGGATTAGTTATTATGCATCAAATAAATAAGCTCACATTCCGTAGAAGAAGCATAATATTGTACTATCTAATATAATACCATTTCTTGAAAAAGCATATCTTAGAGGGCAGAAGTCACAGGAAGGTGCATATGTGAAGGAAGCATGACAAAGAAAAACAGTTTAATCAACAGTGAGAAGTTTAACAGCCAAATATGATTTTTAGGGGTATATTTTTCATAACCTCAGTGCCTCACTTTTCTTTCAGTACTATTTTTAAAGGAGATTGACTAGGCAAACAGAACGTGGCTACTGTGTTCTCAGGGACAGCTCTGAGGAAAGCACAACCACAGATGTCAAGTGGCTTGGGGTCTGCATCCAACTCTGCCACAAGGGTCTGAGTCACTTTAGATAAGACATTTTGACCACCCTCCAGACCCCAAGACCTGTAGGCTAAGGGTAGGAGAGAATATGATGTTTTACCCCAAGAGCAGGGTGTGGTTGCTCTCAGGGCTGGAGGTACCCTGTCAGGATTACTCGAACAGCACAACAGGTCTCTGAAAGGGTATCTCAACACTGCAAATGCAGTATATATTCAACCAAATGAGCTACCATCTAGTTTCATAGTATAAGGTACTGTCTGGCACTGAAGGTAAAAGGGCCCCTGGCAGTAAAGGTCTCAAGTAAAATCCATATAAAAAGCTAGGTAAAAAATATGTATCTGTTTATTTCCATGGCTGTTGTCATGGCTTTGAAGCTACCTTGAACATCTTGAATATCTTCAAAAATACAAAGCAGACTTGTCCCATTTTGTGGTTCTCTCCTTGCGGTGCCCCAAGGACTATTATCCTGCCCAAACTCCACAGCACTGTGGCCCTACAATTTCCTTCCTCTCTCCCATTACTCAGTGTCCCAAGAGCTTGCTCGTTGCCACAGGGTCCTTGGAAAGAAGACTCATTAGCAATGTGGCACAGTTTGTTCATTTGGGGATTTCTGTTCTTTTCAGGAACTTTAACTTGTGATGATGTTATCAGAATAGAAGTAGGCATCTCTCTTTCTTTTGGTGCTCTGAAAAGGAAGCTAGTAATGATCACCAACTTTTTAAAAAATGCTTGGAATTTTGTAGTTAAAGAGTAACCCATGATAAAAGTGCATTATTTTTCTCCCTAATATCTCAGTATTGTTAAATACCAGTGATACCAATCTCAATGACATTTGCAACTGATTAATCCTTCCCTGCAAAATGAAGCAGCTGATACTATACACAACCATCTGCACTTGGGGTGAAGGCAAAGAAGCTGAATTCCAAACAGCCTCTGCCTGCAAGAGAGGCCACGGCAGCAAGACCTCGCAGGAGGTTTATGTCCATTACACAAGGAGGGTCCAACTCAACTGAAAACCTGGCTTCTCCTTCAGACCCTTTGCTAAGCACATTCTTTGAAATCCCCCTTTCATATATCTCATCCTAGTAAGCATTTTCAGAAAATTACAGAGGCATACAAGCAAATGTGGAGAACTACTGTGCCCCTGAGTCAGTTTGTTACTGCTTGCTAATTAAGACTACTGATAAATCTTGGGTTTATTCCATGAAGGATATTGGAACAATATAGATTAATGCTATTAAGCACAGCAGGTGACCCTAATGCAGTTACTGAGATATTAGAGAATATTTAAGATAAATTTGAAGAAGTTAGGGTAAGCATCCTCCTTCATTTTAAAAGATGTCTTTTATCTGGTGGCGAATGGCCCATAACCCTTATCCAATAAGGAGTTTCTAAGCATTTGATCAGATAAGAAACATGTTTTCGAGTAATCATTATTCAAAGGATCAGACACTTGATACTAATGTATGATTTTGTACCATGAATAAAACATTTCAGATGATATTCCTCAAAAAATCTATACTGGGATTTATATAGGTGAGCAAGGAAGGGTCAAGTGAATTTCACAGAAACAGATAGAGACCCGTTTGGATTAAATTAAATACGTTAATATAAACCATAGCAAGGCCAAGAGTCATGGGTTCAGAATATATGGCCCCAAATGTAAACGTGACACACAGGTTACTTCCCAACTTCACATGGGTCTATCCCTATCCTGTTAAAGAATCAAGTACTATTTCTTCCTAGTAAAGCTTAGGTAGTCATTATTAGGTAGTTGCTATTGGCAAGATAGGACATAACATAGAGGAATCAAGCAACCAGATGTCCTTCGTAATTCCTATAGTTAATGTGAGTAGATAGGAAGAATATTGTTGTCTGGCCAACCACTCACCTGTATAACTCTCTGAAGTACACCTCACCCAGTTATCCTTCAGCTGCCAGAATATCTCAAGGTGCTTTTACACAGAAGTGTTCAGACAGGCCAAATGTCTTTGCATCACCCCTCAAACTTGCCAATCTGAATAAATTTGAGGAAGCTGTATAAGGAAAACTGTAGGGATGTACGGAGTCAGCACACTTGCACAGACGTGCTCCAGGAGGCTTCAGTGCAAGCAGATCACCTTGCCAAACCCAAGGCTTCCCTGGGAATGGCTCTGTACCATAAAACAAGTACAGGCAGTCCGGGTTTCTGGGAGCATGGACCTCAGGCAGGAGGGAAAATATGATGCAGGGAAATTCTTAGAGACAAACAGGAATTTACTGGCAGTAAAAGCCAGAAACAAAAACTAACTCTTACTCGACTCAGTCTAAGTCTCATGTACCAATCACAATGCTCCTTTGATTTCAAGTGCTGGCATCGTATTTCAAGTGTACAGTATCCCTCTAATACTGTAATCAATATTTGTTTTTAAATTAAACATTACCTTTCTTTTCCAGAGCATCAGTCAGTTTTCTTTAAGCCCTACCAAAATAACTAATTCCTAATCCTTAGTATAGATAACTTGCTCAAAACAAACAGGTCCTTTTGTAGTATTGACAGTAGTACATTTTTAGCATATCACAAGCTTGCAAGTAACACCTGGACTTTTCCTAGTGCTGCATACACTGAAATGTAGGTGGTAAAAAACACAAAGCTATTTGCTTATCCAGTTTTCTGAGTTTAGCCTTTCAACTGCAGAATGTTCAAGATTTTGCACTGGCTTTGCCCAGATCAGGTTTTTGTTAGACAACAGACTGATTCATACAAACTTCTGAAATTATTTTAAGTGATTTTTTTTTCTTTCTTGGAAAATTGTAAGGGCCCAAACGCAGATCATATAGCTAGACACCACAGAAATATAGAACACTTTGGATAAACACCCATTCTTTTTACAAGTTTTCATATCTTGTCCATTACTGTAGAAACAAGACCTTTTTGTGCAAGGAGATGTGGCTTTAAGCGTTGAGGTCTAGCTGACTGAAGCCCTTCACCACAACAGCTTTGTATTTTGTTTCAGAGGTGTGGGCTTGGATTGATGAGGAATGCCGTTGGGATGCTGCTTTACAGATGGCGAATGGCGGAGCAGGCAGTGCTTCCCTCTGATGAGGAGGAGGCAAACCCTTCATTAAAACATCAGCTTCCCCCAGAAGCTCATACTGTCTGACACGCCTAACCTGTGTGCATATGTCAACACAGAACGCTTGCTAATGTTGCTGAGGCTGTAAATAAGGGTTCAGACTATACTATGAAGGAGATTAATGAGTAGAGTGCTTCCTTCTCCGCTGGAGGCTGAAGTAGGTTCCCTATTAAGATGCAGTATCTGTCACTGTCAATAGAGACATGCTGTGTGGGTGTGAGGGGAGGTTAAGAGGTGTCTCTGAATCTGGTAATTCCTTGCTTTTAAGAGTCTAGCACAGGGGACTGACACACTTGAGCAACATCAACTTCCTGAAGCATCTTTTCCATTAATAGAATAAGTCCAGTAACATCTGTGGCCAAAGAGGGAGCAATGCAGAGGAACTGAAGAAATGCTTTTTGGAAGAGAGTACAAAGTTTTCTTCTTAAATTTAGAAAAGGAGAAATCGAACTTAAACTAGTATCCTGTGCATAGTTTACGCAGATTTCTGGGAAGGGAGAAGAGAGACTTTCCTTCTCTTAGTTGTTCTCTCTGTGTGTAATGAGAGCTGTGTTCTTATGATAAATTGGATGTCTGCTTTACCCATGCTCCCTTATCTCCTTCCCTCTTCAGTTCAGGCAAACAACTATTCTTATTTGTAAAACATCCATTTCTGTAGTATCAGAATGTCTTACAGAACTGTCTCATCTTCACAAAGCATTTGATGCCATCTCTGAAGGGTTATCCATTTTTACACATGAGAAAATAAAGCATTTTATTTTCATAAAAGAGGTTCAGTGTCATGCCCAAGTTGAAATGTAAATGTGTCCATGAAGAGAGGTCTTAATTCTGAACTCACAAGCCCTTAAGCATGTCTCTGCTCTTGGACCTGGAGTCAAAAAACAAGATTCCCCACATACCCTGTGTCCATGTTGTAGTGGAGTGCCAGCAGAGATGGCCAATTCATTCAGCCTGGGCCAAGAAAACTCTTTTCTGCATTATTAAGGACTTTTTTTCTATGTATTTGAACAATAATGACTTGCAAGATCAGAAACTTCCTTTATACAGTTGAATAATACACACAAGTTAAAAATGGCTGTGCATTTAAACATAGAGATGTAGCCTACTGGCTCCTCTTAAAACCCCTAAGGAACATATAAGTTTATACAAATCAGCCTTTCTCTATTAATTAGTAGATTTGCCTGTTTTCCACTACTTAGAATAGAGAACAAAATGAATTTAACACACAGCAATATTACCCCATTTTGTCCTAACACTAGTGTCTACTTTTCAGAAGCTGAAAGAACCTGAGGAACTAATCTAACCAGTATAGTCATTAATTTGAAAAGAAAAAAATGTGTAACAAAATATTACATTAAGATTTTAACGTCTGGTTAAGTTCAGCAAAAGCAAGCAACTGAAAAAGAAAGTGAAAAATTGAAAAGGGAAAAATCCAGGGGAAAAAATGAGAGCCTATGCCAAAAAATCACTTCTAGCTTTGCATGTTAAAAATTTATCTCACTTAAGTACCTGGATATGTAGCCCAAAGTCAATGGGAATTACAAAGGGCAGCACCTCTGAATAATAGATCAATTCTTTAGCTCTATTCTCAGTTATAGGCAGAAGGCAAATGCTATTTACTCTTCTTTTACATCACCAACCTTACTGAACACCTAATAGGTAACCCTTTTTTCTTTTTTTTTTTTTTTTTTACTTTGAGAATAAGTCTATTTATAATGAAGTCTCACCATAAAAATACTATAAAATTAGAAAAGCTGCCTGCAAATCACATATAAGGATTAAATAGTGTTTGGACACTCCAGAATGTTATGTTATCCTACTCGTAAAATAAAAATCAAGAAAAAAAATGTTTCCTAATTTATCAGTGTGTTAGTTTTATGTATAACATGGATGTTAAGATGTAAATGTGTTATGTTACACTATGCAGTGATGCTTTCCCAGCAGACTTGATAGCTTCTCTGGAATTGCTCAAAGAGAATCTGGCTCTGGTGTCTCGCGGTGGCTGAGAGAGATAACGTTGTTTTCCCTGGCACAAAAATTCACTGTAGCCTGGTTGCACCATGTGTGGGGCCAGAGTAAGGTCAGCCAGAGCAAGAATCATAGAATTGTTGAGGTTGGAAAAGACCTCTAAGGTTCATTGAATACAATCATCAGCCCAGCGCTACCAAGCCCACCACTGAACCATGTCCCTAAACACCACATCTACATGTCCTTTAAATATATACTTCAGAAAGGTCTGCACACTTTGAGGGATGTTTGGAGGAAAGAGGGTTATTTTTTGTTTATTTACATGTATGAAAATGCTTATTCTGAAAGGTTTATATTGCAGTGATAGATGCAGATACAATGGAGTACATTGAAGCTGAAAGACCTTCAGGCTGAGGATACGGAAGGATACATTACTTTTCACAGTTGCACTTACTCCTATGCCATTTGATTTTAAAGATTTTTATGAGCTGCTTCGCCTTAATATTTCAGTATTTTCAAAGTCTAGACAGTAGGGAATGCTGTCCCCTCTACCTTCAGCCTATGAGAGATATATATTGACCAATAAAGAGAGAAAGTGACGCTGGTTGTAGATTTTAAAAAATACATTACTAAGCATATACTGTTTGAGTGGAAAGAAGAGCTAAGTCAAAGAAACAAACAGTGCATTAAATCTTTTTGTTGAGTTCATTTTTGCAGCTAGAAGTAATGTAGTCCAACCCAACCCTTCAAAAAATCCTAAACTTACAGTATGTTAAAGAGTCCCAGAGAAAAGTTGTTATCTGGTCCCTAATAATGTGAAAAAGTCAAAATTCTTTCTGTTGGCAAAGCTGAACAAATTAACTCTTCTTTACTTTCACTTGTCTAGCTTTTGTTCCATTTGTGTAATCAAAGGACTTTCAATAGTATAAAGCATGAGTCTTATTCTATAGATAAGGTGTCCTAAATCTTCAACTAACTCACTAACATTACTTACTGATTTCAGTTAAGAGCTCAGGGTGGGAGAGTATCCTAATGTAGAAGGAACAATACTTTACCTGGATGAAATGTAGGACAACATTCTGGAAAAACATTGAAAGAAATTATTAAAAAAAAAAAATTATACCTGAAATACAGCTAAATCCTTTTTTTTCCTCCCCCCTACAAATAATTTACACTACAACTATTATTTAACAGTTCTTTATACTTTATGGGAATAGCTGCCACCAACATATGGAGTCACCAACTTTGAAGGACACTAGAGGCAAATTCTGGACTGCAATGAATGATGTCCATTACAATGAGAGCTAGAGAAAGAAAAATATTATATTTATATGAAAGTGATCTCTGAAGAACCTAAAAAACCAAGGGAATTCCTGTGGGAAATGGAAGTTTTTGGGACAGGTAACTAGAGCTGAATTTCAATAGGTTGTTACTGTGGAAAGAGATGAGTCCCAGGCATTTCATCGACAATGGTTCTGTTGTAGAAGCAGTGTGATACAAAGTGTGCTGACTCGTACCACTAGATTGAAAAACTGCTTCATATCAGAATAAGCCTTTTTGGGGAGAAGGGAGATGCAGAAACAGAATAAAACTCCTGTTCAAATCTCCAGGTAGAAGATACCAGAGCATATATATATATATATGTATGTATGTATGTATATATATATAAGCTGTGTCTTATAGAAGCAGATATCATTGGTAAGATACACACAAATAATCTCTTTTGAGGAAAAACAGTATCTCTTTGATCATCTGATATGACTAAAAAACTCAATAACCCAAACACCTATTGACCCATGTGAAAAACAGGGGCAGATGCCATCAAATGTTATGTTTGTCTGTAGAAAAAAGACAGGAAAATTCTTCAAAACGTCTTCTATACAGTTTTTTGGGATGAAGAACAGACAGTTACAGTAATGTAACTAGATTTCCAAAACTGAGACATTTTATATATTGGGGAAAAAAGAAAAAATTGCTGAGAGGTTCTCACAGGTATCAAGCACAAAAATCACAGAAAACATACTCCAAATACAAAAGGCTAAACTTAACACAGTAGCAGGTCAAAAACACAGCCGAAAGAGTGAAATACAAAGATTCAAGTTTGTTGGAAGGAAACATTTTTATAGTATTAAAAAGTATTAAAGTCCAAAGTTCGTATTCAGATTACTTTTAATAGCAACATGGTGACAGAACTCAAACTAAGTCATATGACCACCTTTTCTTCAAAAAAAAAGTGCATTTTTCACTTAATGAAAGAACTGGGAAAAAACAAACAAACAAACAAACAACAAAAGAGTTATCTCTCAAATATTTTTTTATCTTAAAGTTACTATCATAAATTTTCCTTCTTAAACCAAGGTCCTCTATTATCCTTATAGGTGCCAAGCATACTGAGAGAAAAAAATATAACTTTTAAAGAATTTTATCACCAACCTTTCAATTTTACGTAGCTCATTCCTGAAGTCTCCATTTTCTAAACTACTCAGGCCTTTCTGGCAGGGAGAGGAAGCAGCAGCTAATTTCTTATGTGGAGAACTGACAACCACCAAAGATTGATGGCATTGCTGGTTACTGATGTGGCCCACAGCCAGGGACCAATTTTTTACTTTTCATCTGAGCAAAATTTTAGTTAAAACAGGTGCAAATACCTGTGGTGTGCATTAACATCTGTTTATCCTCTGAGACAACCCCAGGAAGCAGTGAATCCCATCAACCTCTTACTCTGGTGAGAGGTCTCAGCCTCTCAAGTCGGGCCCTGGGAGAGCCTTTTTAACCCTCCTTTTCAAAAGTAAATTATATGAAAGACTGTGAGAATGATGTGTGGGTATATTAACACAGGTGGAAGCAGTCATTCACACAAGTGGAATTACACAATACTCTCTGGAGTACTTCCAGAAGGTGATGCCAAATAATATGCAAAATATTTGCATCCCCAGAGACAAAACCAAAATAAGAGCTGGAGTTAGGTCTTTGCAACCAAGTCCTGACACCCTTCCCTAGTAATTGATACGATTCTTTAGATTTGTCCCTGTGTGTATAATTGCTCTTTTCTGAAACTAGGTAGAGCTGAAAAACCCAAAACCCAAACAAACAAACAAACAAAAATAAATACAGGCAATACACATTCATATTTTAGGGATTTTGAATCATTACAAGCCACTTCTATTAGCCACCCTTGGAACTACACTTCCTGGAAAAAAATTACTAGATTCCATACTTTGGTCATGGCATCAAGACGACCCATCCCAACAGAGATAGGGCAGACCTTGCAGTCAATTTAAACTGTAAGTGACAAATCTACAGTAGCAGAATTCAGATTTTAGTGACTCAAATGATTAATTCCATACAAAAAGACACTGGGAATTTTAATTACTCAAAGTTGTGAAAATAACAATTTGCAATAAATGACAGAAAAATGACAGAGAACACTGTGGCCATGACCAGATTCTTTCAAAGACATTACAAATGTCCTTTCTCTTTGAAGGCAAATTTCAACAGCTAAATATTTCTACCCAAAACCCAGTTTTTAAGAATCTGCATCAAGCCAGCTGATGCAGTGTTCACTGTGTTGATACAAGTGCTGCCACAACAGAACAAGTCATTTCAACTGGGCTTTTCCAAATGGGTCCTTGATGACCAATTTTGAAAGTTTCAAAGGCTGGCAGAAATCCTTTACAGTGAATTGCCTGTCCTATATTGATGAGGGAGCTAAGAGTTGTTTCTCATGCCAACTAGTCATGAAAGAAAGTCTTCTGAAAAAATATGCTGGTCCTTAAAATACAAATAATACTTATTGATGAGGAAAAGCAGGGAAAGGAGGGATCTGCCACACAACAGAGAATAAGTAAAACTCCACACAGCCTCAGAATTTTTTTCCTCTAACTTACCAATGACATCAGGACAAGTAAACTAATAAGGCAGTCTGAACAAACTCAAAAAAAATTTTTTTGTCTGCAATCTTAGCTTTACCTACATGATTATTCTTCAGTACACACACACACACACACACACACACAGTGCAACAATTTATTTTAATGTAATGCTGCCCCCTTGTGCTTTTGTACACAAGGAAGTTTTTGTCAATAACCAAGGTTTGTAGCAACTAAAGAAAAGCTAGAAATCAGGTTTTTCCTCAGTTCTGAGCTTTCTTACAGATTTTTTTCACCTGAGCAGCAATATGATCTTGTGCAACACTCAGCAGTGTTAGAGCCTAAGGAAATATGAAACATGTATTAACATAAAAATTAAAGACAGAGTAAAAAGAAAACACACCACATCTAAGTCAAAGATGAAAAAGGAAGACAAAGGTCAAATCAAACAAAGTTACAATAAGGTGCTGAAAGTGAACGCAAAATAAATGTTTAGATTCCATACATTAATTGTAGTATGTCAACACAAGGGAAGAGATTTTACAGAGAATGGCCAAGAAAAAGTGATAGGGCAAAATGAGAATGAGAACTCTACGGCTCAGGAATCTGTCTCCTTCACACTCGGAATCCAGCACCAGTCAGCCTTCAGTTACCAACTTTCGGAAATCCCTGACATGCAAACTCGTCAAGTGTCCCATGTTAGAGGCATTATAAACTTTTGAGAAGCTCATAGCAGAAAAACATCTCTTTGTGAACACCTGGCTCAGAGTCAGTTTTCTGCCAACTGCCCTTGTAGATCCAGTAACCAGGGATTGTCTGGGAAATTTGTTTTCCATAGAGATGGTTCCCTTTGAACTGGCTAATTGATTGAGCTACAAGGACTTCGTACCATTCCATATGGCACAGTTTATGAATGAAGACAAGAAAATCAGATCTGGTGTTTTCCAAGAATACCAAAATTTCAAGAAATTTTGTGAGAAAAAGTGAAGCATGTAGACAGGATACAAAGCTGTGGATGCATAACATCAGTACTTACAGCCATTTCTTTTGAAATTTAAACAAGCTCTGCATCCTGAAGAAGCTATTTTGTTTGATGACCACTTCCTGGAATTCCATATGAATGATAGTAAAGCTTATGTTGTTCATTTAGTTTTGTATTAGGTGGAGATTTTCTTTCAAATCATACATTTCGTTCTCAAGCTTTATGAAAACCTAGTGTTAATCAATAAGACCTTACAATCCCAGAACAAATACCTGTACATAAACATCTATATACTTGCTCTCTGTGTGTATTGTATTCAGGCTACTGAATACATGCATGACCTTTACTGGCCATTTTCCTTCTAAGTTTCACAGCTGAAAAAGTTATTCTTAAAGAAAACAAAACAGAACATATTTATTCAGGTCGAGAACAGTGTGACAATTTCAGGCAACTTTTAATTAAAAAATTAGGAAAAGCAAGGTGAAAGTGTTTAGGTATCAAATGGAAGACATGTTCCCATTTTCACCTAGTATTGGTTTGACTTACAAACGTACCATCTTTGTTTTTTAAATATTTCTAAGCTCTAATAAATTCAATGGAAGGTGAGAAGCTAAACAAAACCTTTTGTTTCAATCTGAATGACACCTTTAATTTGAACTGAAATAATTCGGTTTAGCTTTTCAGAATGTTAAAGGAAAATTGATCATTTCTGAGTTGACCTAAAATAATTTTTTATTGTGCAGCTGAGCTTGGCCATTGACCTGACTAAAACCCAACATAGCTAGTCAGGGAGGTCTACTATAAATTAGATTTATCTTTAGACTTTCTATTCTTTACTTCGTTTCATTACATCTTGTTCTTCTTAATAATTTTTTATATGGAAACTCAGCAGATGCATTCTGCAAACCTAGAAGTCTATAGTGTATGATTAGAATGTGTGAAATAGTATGCACAGTGACATCCTCTGTTTTTCTCTTATCTCTCATGAACGTAGATCTAAAAGGTAGGCGAATTAAGGATGTTGGCACTCTGTCTGAAGCTGTGCTAGTCATTTTTAAACTATGTGTTCTCACTTCTCAACATATACATCTTACCTAAATTAAATTAACTTAGCCCATATCAAAAGCTGAGTGTCATCCTGTGACACTGAGGTGACAAAAAAATGGGCTGTAAAACAACTGTAAAACCTGCTGGGGAATTGTGTGGTTACAAAAAGAGAACGTGTGTCTCGCTGCCCAAGCCTCTCTGCTGCTGTTGGGAGAGGAAGGAGATGCATTAGCAGGTCCTGGAGCAGGAGGGGTTGGGGGGGGCTGTCATTCCTGATATCACACCTGGGATTTGGGGAGATGTACATAACAGCACTATGCCCGTTCACAGCTGAGCAAAACTCAGTGCAGACAACAATCTGAGCGGCTGCCTATTATTTTGCCCAACAACCATTGCAATAGTGGTTCTAAGATTGTAACCCTTCTTTCAATTAATTCAATTTTTAAAAAAAGTTCTGTTACTTTCAGTGACATTGTGGCTAAGGATACAGGAGCTTCTGGCTAGTGACAGTCCTTCAGAAACAGCTTATGAGTCAAGCAAAACTTACTGTATGCTTTCTAAGCAATAGATAACTAGTAATATAATATATTTTCATATATGCTTTTGTGGGCCTTGAAGGAAAACTATTGTTAACCTTAATATTCCAGTGCTTCTAGGTTATTCCAGTTACCCTAACTGATTTCACTTAGATCTTTTTCAGGTACTATTTTTTCTATTTATTGATCTATCTTATATTTTCCTCACTTTTCTCCATTCTTTTGGTTTATCAATAATTTCAGATCTGTATTTTCAGATAGATGTGTACATTCATAAAAATCCTTTGCTATGGTTACTGATATCATTATTAAAGGACTTAATACATGTATCTTACCACCTTGCAAAAAGGCATGTAAACAAGGAAGTTATTCATGGTATCTACAGACATCCTGAGCCCTTTCTGGTAAAAGCAGTGTCCTCTGGGGGCAAGCCAGAGCAAAAGAAAACTTACATTAGTTTAAAATTGGTTTCTGAAATTGGCTATGACATCACATTGCCCATACTAGGACTTTTGTGAAATTAAGCTCCCAAACTAAACCAAATGATTTAACAATTATGTATCAAAGTCAGACTGTATAAATGTACCTCCCCTCAAATTACTAACAATTGGCATTAGTAAGCACTGTATTACCTGATCAAATACTTAACCTACTACAATATAAAATCTAAAAGAAAAGGAGACACCAAAGTTAATTTATTTCTTGTGTTATAGTGTGCTGTGGGAAGAGCCAGGCAGATCAAAGCAAATTTTTTAAGTCTGTCTCAGACAAAAAATACTGGCAAACTGAGAAACAATTTAGCCAATCAATTTCTAAACAACACCTGAATCTATTTGGCACACGCTGGATCAAAGCCCGTCTCTCATACTAAAAGCAAGGAGATTTGCTCCATTTAGAGAATGGAGACTGTTTGACCCACATGTAGAGTCTTGTTTTCACTGAAAGGTCAAATTCAGGACAAATGCATTTGTGTGATGACCCAGTGGCACTGGAGGAAAGCATTCATTCCTGTAATGGCACTGCCTGTGCACCAAGTTGTGTTGCCTGAGTCACTGGCTGACACCATTCTTGTACATGACAGCTTGAATGTCTCTGTTAGCTCTGTAGCCAGGAGCGTACAACGCTGGAGACACATCTGGAAATTGGGTTTTATCTCATCTGAGCCTGGAATCTCCAGTACTACATCGAGTTATCTGGGATGAAAGTAAAACCTTTCCTAATTACTTGTGTATTTCTATTTCTAGACTTTCTCTCTCAAAAAAAAACCCCAAACAAACTACCAAAACCAACACAGAAATAACGTCAGTTCTTTTTCATGTCTTTTTTATCCATGAGGATAAAAATGTATTTTGATTAATTCTTATTTGACATAGGCAATTTAACTCACTAAAAATAAGAGTAATACTAGTAATAATAATCATCCTCATCATCATCTCCTGTATTTTATTTCTGAGTCAATCCAAGGTAAGTGACGATTGAAAACATGTGTGATCTATCTTGTGAAAATCAAACATAAAAAGATCAAAATACTATATATATATATACACACTGTGTACACATAAAAGCTTATGACAAGGATATTCAGACTTAATACTTGAGAATTAAAAAAAAAATCAAGCTGGGTTTTAAAAAACATTCTTTAGTGGTGTGATCTGATGGACTACAGCATAGTCTCCCAAGACATGAGTCTTACTGCATGAGTTTCTTAAAACAATGCAAAGCACTCAGAGTAGAGTGTAGGGAACACTCTAAATTGGTCCCTCGGGTAGGGACTAGCTGACCTAATTGGTATTTCCCATCTTTAATTTATGTGATCATACAGTATGCTGTTATCTTTTCATTACATTAACCCGTAGGGTCAAACATTCCTCTGGTGGAGTTCCATTGGCACAAGGAGATTTGTACCAGGCCTCAGTTTGGCCCACACCATTTAAATATGAAATGAATTTCAAACATTGCTGTTATCAGCCTCATGGAGTAATATTATTCTCAAGCAAGAAAAGCATGTGGTTCCCCTGTATGAAAGACGGATACTTTTATCAATGCAAACTTTATAAAACATAATACCCATGAAATATTACATGCCAGAACAGCACTAAACTGCTTAGAGTGGTAAATAAAACATTAGTTTGGAAAAGTATTTGGATTCTTCCTCACATTATTGCAATGTTTTATTCATATCCCTCTTATATATTCTCTTCATTCTGTTAATCTAAGTGACCAGCATGTGATCAAACCACACAGCTCTACACAGTTCTGTTTCCTTTGAGATTGCACAGCACCTCTGTCACCTTCAGGGAAAGAGGAATGACACTGTGGCAGTCTTAGTTTACAAACATATGCCTTACAATTCATCTATCAATCAATCTCTTTACATCAGGCCACACCACTAATGTCAAGTAAAACACTGGTAAGTTCTGGAGCAACTTCAGATGATAGTGTCTGCAAAATGGCATTTATTGGTTTTCTGAAAGTATGTGAAGGTGGTGGTCCAAAACAGTTCTCTTAAGAGATTTGCCAGTGAGGCAGAGGTGTCTTTAATAAGGACTAACATGGGCAACAATTCTCTCTTTGATTTTATTCTTGTTCTATCAATTAAGGAAATCAAAGTATCTTGACCTGTCATTCTGATTATGCCTCAGAAATGCTAAGTAGGTGTAAGTTGTTTATTCCTCTGTCAAATGACTTTGGAGTCTTTCTGAAATTATTGCAAGACATCTCATGGTAGTTGTGACATTAAGTCAAATTTGCATCACAGAAAAAACGGGTATTGTGTGAGTTGCTAAAAAATATTCCATCTAAACTGATACGTGATGGATAGACAGACAAATGGTTTCATATATAATCAATCAAGCAATAATTCAATTTTCTCTAAGAAAGCTGAAACCTATCAAACAGAACAACTTGAATTCTGAAATGCAACTGTGCCTCACAGAAGCTGTTGCTGATACCTTTTGTATCGAGCCTTTGGGACCAAAACCCAAAGAGAAACTAAACAGACAGGAAGGACGACAGTGGAACATCATAGAAGATGTAGATTATGTCTAAAGTACAGGAACCTCAGAGGACCTTCTGGTTTTTAAGCCTGGATCCATGGTCTGCCCACATCCAGACACCGTGTGGGATCTCACCCTGCGGCCGAGGACAAGTTAAAATTGAAGCAGCAAGGACTTCCCACAGCCAGCTGCAGGAACCATTCTTTTTTCAGCCCACTTACATCTTCAAAAGGAGGCCCTCAGAAACTGAAATTGTGGTCATGACCAGTTAAGAAACTGTCTTTATCCCATCTCATGCACTTTGAACGTGTTTGTCTCCAGAACCCATGGAAAGGACAAAACCCATAGGAAACTCAACACAAGATGGAAGAGTTAGAACTTTATAAAAAACAAGGCTGCAAAATGGGCTTATTATTCTTAGGTATAAGAAGTTACAACAGTTATTGCATTAATTTAATCTAAAAGTTATTTTCTTCCTTTTTAAAATTTTGTTTTCCTTTTGTCAAGAGCAAATATTAATATTTTTCTTTGAAAATGAAAATAAATGTGTGAGTTTGTGTTCTTTTCTTGTCATTTTGTTTCCATAGCTTGAGAAATATGCTACTTTTAATCTTGTCTCAGGAAAAAAAAAGAAAAAAAAGAAAAAGAGTGAAGATACTGATATGAAGGATGAAATTTCAGTGATAATTACTGTGCATCAAATAGGTGTATGAAGCCCAGTATGCAAAATGCTTTCATCATTTGGGGAAAAAAGTCCCTGAAAAATCTATGAACTGTCAGAAACAGGGTGAGAATTGCAAAGCTATCCTATCTGCCTTACCAAAGGGTTACTTCATCAAGTAACTTATAAGTTACAGGCACACATCACTGCTGAGGGAAAAGTAATTTGTTGTAATCATTTTTAATTATAGTTATTCTTAATTATCTTTGCTGTATGTTTAAACATTAAAATACAAACAGTGCTGCCATAGCACAGATGGCTGGTGCCTGCTATGCAGATTGTCAAGCTTCATTTAAGCACCACTGTCATTTTCCCCTACAGTTGTAACTTAAAGTAATAATGCACTTTCTGTGAAACATAATTATTCATGTTTTAAGAAGAATACCTACCATAAGGTAGGTAGTACCTAAACAAAGATTTTCTGAAGCAAAAACCCATTCTACAAATTCCTCTAAAGCACAGGCATTTGAGGCCTGAACCCCAAACCTGGGTCTTCTGCTGAAATCATATTTGTGAGGGAATGACAATTCGAGCTGTAGGCAGCTGGGATCAGAGTAGTACAGGTAGGGCAGCACCTTCTACAAAAAGAAATTGCTATATTTTATAATCATTCCCCCTTCAACTGTGTTTTCTTTTGACTTTAAAGATGTTTCACCTAAAAACTAGGTGGGGGTTTTGTTCTCTTTGCACTTCTATATGTATCAATACAAACCTACCGTTCACTGTTGTGTTTAGTTGTGACATTAAGAACCATTTTCTGCAAAATAAACTTAAATATTTCTAAAATGAGATATCACTTTAGTGTTAGAGCATCTTTATGTCCTGTGAAACCTCGCAACCATTTCATATGAATCCTCAATCCAGGAATGTAAAAATAATTTCAAAATTATGTGAAAGAAGACTCAGCTCTGGAAGGCAAGTATTTCTTCAAAGTTGAACTCAGGGAGATCCAGAACAGAGGGGAAAAAATAAAGAGTTGCAAATTTTAGTGCTCAAGAAGAGACTGTGCTTGGCCAGGAAAGTTCTTCAAGGAGATTTAAAATGTGTGACTGACTGAAGATACTTTCTGGTCACTAGTTTTAAACACTTCCTGGAAGGATAAACAATACACCATAAAAGATGGATCAGTGGGTGCAGGAACAACAGCAGGAAAGCTTAAATGGTTAATGGTATAGTTAGTGGTTGAATGGTGTAGGTAACTGTGCAATAAATTGATGTATCACAATCAGGTTTGTAGTAATCTCTTACTTTGCTACTGTACTACAACTTTGTCATCCTATCATGAAAGTGATACCTTGCTCTTTCCAGAAACTCCATTAGCTTCATTCCAGCTATTCTGCAGAATACACTTGTCATCTTAACAATTCCTTCACTTTTATGAACAGTTATTTTTACTCTTTCATTCCCCATTTCTGTAGGTTCTCAACAACAGAGTCCTAATTTCCAGGACAGAGCCATTTTTAGGTTGATTTAGAGAGATACCATTGCCATCTTGCAAATAAAAATATTCTGTTTTGTCATGACAGTGCTACTTCCAGCAAAGGAGAAGAAAACAGCCAAATGCTCATTTAATTGAGCAGAGTCCAGTTGGAACTCTTGTAGCAGCAGGAAACCCTGAGGACCTGGGACTTCCACTGTGGTCAAACTCAATGCCACGAATGAAAACTCATTATGGATAAAGCTGACACGAAGCTTCATTTACACTTTCAGTACAGAGCTGGAACAGGCATATGGATTTGATGACAGGTCTTTATTTAACAACACATCTCGTGTAATTAGAAAGACTTACTGGTTGCATTCAGGCCCTGCTACAATGTGAACATGAACAGTCAAAGCATAACTTAAATGAACAGTTAGTAACAGTGGGACGTTGCCTGTTTTGGATTTGTACATTTCCATCCACATCAATTTACTTGAGCCATGAATGCTCATTATGCTTCTCTGTCAACATGTTTTAGTTAATGTTTGCTCCAGAAGAAAGCCAGGCTCACTCTGAAAATTCCCTTACTTCATTCTTGGTCTCAGTACCTTAGGTATCCATTGGTATTTTATGCCTTTGTTTGATGGCAAAATTCTACAAATGGGCTCATTTTTTTCCTAGAAAGTGGGCATATTTAATGTCTTATCTCTCATATGTCATCAAAAAGATATCATGTAGTACTTTCTGACCTGGTTTGAAAGTCTCCTTATTCCATTATCAATTTGCTGAGCCTCCTACTGCCACATTGTATAGTTTTAGTGTTAATTTTTAATATTATTTTCATGCATTTTTAAGGTAAGAGTGTTTTTTCTTAACTAGAGTGCAATAATAGCTTCTCAATATTAAATAAATAATGTTACAGTGCTGAGACAATTATGACTTTTTGACAGTGTTGATATATTAATGTTGCAGCTACAGAAATTCATCTGTTTCATGTGTTTTATGGACACTTTTTTGTTCTCTACCCTTCTTTTTTGATATTTGAGAAATTAAAGCTGTCCAATTGCCAAGATGTTTCCCTCCGGCCAATACTGACTAACACTTCCAGGGCTGGGTTTCTTTTTTTTTTTGCTATGAATCAATTCAACACACAATATCTACCTCCATTTTCAAAAGATCTATAGCAAGATTCTAGGAGGGAAAAAAAAGTGATAGAACTAATGTTTTATGAATCAGGCTCCTTTTGATGTTAGGTAGTGGGATTAAAACCTTCGTGAAAATTCAACATGGTGTTGTCATAAAATCCAAGTCAGTATGAGACCCCATGAGGCTTTACAGGTCTTATGTCCTTCAGAAGACTTTTATCTGAAGAAAAATAGTTTGTATGAGTGAAACCACTGGATGCACATCCACTTCCTATTAAGTTTCAAAACAAACATACATGTAGGGAATGGGACATATGGGTTTTGGCAAGCCTAAACCTTTAGATTAAGATTTATTTAAGAAACTTGCTCTGGAGAAATGTATAAAGTGCTTCTTTACATAAAGAAACAAATTTTTAGTCCAATAGAAAATCCCAACCTCCTGTCCTCCCCCCTCCCACCATTGCTTCCGTATCCACCCTCCAATTTTTTCAAGTGAATTTATATTTTTATATATAAAAAAAGTCTACAGATTCACTGCGACTCTGACAGGTAAAGATGAAAGAATATTAGATATTATCAGAGATACAAGAGATCTTTATGGATAAATATTTTTTCAATAAAAATTACAGGCATTTCAATATATATCTGATGATGAAAATTCCAGACAATAGTAGGGTTTCTAACTTTAATACAGGTCATGGGGATTCAGAGCTCTCTTACAACGTCTTCAAGAGATTTTTGGATATGATTTAGCAGTAAATATATTCAATCCTTGCCTAGAGGACTCTACTTAGAAACAATGAGACATCTTCATTGATAAGGCTTCCTATGCATTACTCTGATGCATCAATATGCACTTTCCTTTGCTCATGTTCTCCTTCTGTATCCCTTATTCTCAGCCATGCTGACTTTTAACTTGCACTGTTAGTAATGAAGCTGAATTGGGAGCATTAGAATCTCCCAACTGATCTTTTTTTAAAATATGAAGTAAAGTTAAAAACCACTTCAACAAAGGGTAAAGCACACTTAGAAGCTACAGACACTGGCAAAGGTCAGCTTTAAATTAGAAGCCACAGCCATTTGGGGCAGAGGGAGGAGAGCAATGGGATAGGTCCAAGAAAACTGAAAAGGAACAAAAAAATAGTAAGAAGAAAAAAAATGAAGACAGTAAGTAGTTTAACATTTTCTCTAAAACACACAGACCCACATTATATAAAAGATGATGCATTTCTACTCAAGAAGAACACCATCCAACCATACAATGTTCTCTGAACATGGAAAGGTCACAAAGCATTCAAGGTAGCATCTTCAAATGATGACAATCGACTAAGCCACCTCTTCCCCATTAAAATCAATGAGGTTTAGGATGCATCCTTGCATCCTTGTCTCATACTGATTGCCTAGTGCTGAGAATCAGAGGCATCAGCTTCATATATTACAGGAAAGATTTTACCTGAGGAAAAAATAATTTCTTGTTCTTACAAATGCCCTTAGATGTAGTTGGTATGTAGTCTACACAAATCCATTTAATATCGGTGCCTTCAGACACAATAGAGTTGAGAATTAAACAGCTTGGGTTGCAATAACACTCATTAAAAAATGGGAGGAAAAGTAAGTCTTTAAAATCATAATTTTCCATGGTCTGGATAGTTATGCCACGATAAATACTTTAAAAGTACAGTTTAAATCCATATTTAGATATCTGATCTGTAATCTGGGTTCCAGAAGTTATCCACCAACTCAAACTGGATTCAAATTTCAATTCTCAGCACTTCTGAAAAATCTTTTCACTTCTCTAAGTGTCTGAATATAGATTTGAGAACCTAAGTTCAAGTAATGTTTTAAAATTCAGTTCATATTTATGGACCTTAGGATCTCCCCTGAAAACCAACCAGACTCATTTTTTTTTCCTCAAGCCGTATGAAAGGCTTGGTAAAGGTTATGAAGTTGCAAATATTGCACCATAAGAGGAAGTTCTAATTGGCCAGTCCCTCCCTGAGGACATATTTACATATCAACTTCTCAGAATTAACCCTTGCAAATTAACCTTTTACAGGAGTCACAGTAGCCAAATGAAAGATTATGACCACACACATAAGTGAATCTGAAAGCCATAAATGGCAGAGTCTAATTCCTAATAAAAAATTATAGACTTTTTAGCTTCTCTGACATCTTGTGCCTCAGTGCACTCATCCTTTTTTTATAGATATGGACAACCTCAGCACAATGGTATGATACCATAATTCTACTTTTACGGGTTGGAATATAATAATATCTGCTACAAATAGATAAACTTGGCTCTTCCAGGTCAACGATAGAGCCAGGTATTATATGTAGATCATCTTCCTTCCATGTCTAGATTTTAGTCTGAAGGCTACTTTGGTGCCTGCAAAGGCACTGAAGCAGACATAAGTGTCCCAGCATGCAAATCTTGCCTCATTTCTGCTGTTCTTTACTTCTGCTTACAAAGGAGGTTTGACATTGGCAGAGGAAGTTAAAATGTTTCCAACACACAAATGCCCAAACTAAGGGTCAGAACATCAGGGCTCAACAAATCCATGCCAATTTACATGAGCTGTGGATTTGGCACGTACTGTCTACCAACACAAAAGGTGCGTAGATACTCCATGATCACTGGACTGATTGCTTAATTGTCATGTTCCTCTCTCTGCTGGGCCCCTGTGCCAATTAAGGCGACTCAACTGTGTTTTTCAGAAATTCTTAAAAAAAAAAAAAAACTTAGGCAAAACATCTGTGTGCCTCCTACGTGTTTATTTATTCATTACATGAATCTCTTTGCTAGATATAGTATTCGGTAATGGAAGCAGATAAACCTTTTCATTCCCTTTTTATATGTTCAGTTTGATTTGCAGTCAATAGGAGAACAGCATATTTGGATTGAGAGGGGATATCGGAAGCCAAGAAAACAACTTGCACACAGTTCATTTTATTCCATTGCTTAAAGCAACTCTCTTTGATAAAAGAACCATTAAATATGGAAAACTGCACACAACATGTTCAGTGCATTGTGCTGAACAAAAGAGGCAACACAGTGCCTCTCACAAAGATCCACCCTATTTTTTTCTGGCTCCATTAAAAGAGCAAAAGATCACCACATTTCAGGATCAATCCAGACAGGAGAGTCAAGTCCAGTCATAATTCTAACAACTAATAAACCTGAACTATCTATACAGTTGCTGATCTGAATTCTTCTCAAATCTGTAGATATTCAGCCTGGGATTAACCCCAACTTCATACCAAAACCTATAGGTAGATTGACTAAGATCAAACACACAAGTGATGATATTTTCTTTGCCATAATAATATACTGAGGGGCTTCATGCTGGGAAGACTAATTAATATCCAGTCCCATAAACCTCCAATGAGAACTAAAAACATGAGAGAGTTCAGCAGAAGACACTCACAAAGAACAGAGGAGCAGAGAGCGCATGATTTGAGGGTGAGTATTGTGTGACTGTTTAGTAGGAGTGCACACAGCAAAAATCTACAAGCCAAATCCTGTATGAGCAGGAGCACGAGGCCACAGTGACACCCTATGATATAGGCCACAACATAAAATCATGCTGGTTGAGTACCAGATTTATGTTCTCCAGGCCTTTGGATCTCTAGCCCTTCCCTGAGCACACGGATTATATGGATTAAAGCATTGTTTCTCAGAACTTTGTTCCATAACGTTACCCAGTTCACATTTAAGATGTAACTTGAAATGCAGTGACTGTATTATACAACGCACCATGAAAAGATAACTCATGCTTACTTAATTTGCCCAGTGCTTCCTTCAGAGCAGCCTAGGTAAAGAATGGGTAGAATACTCTATCCATTCTTTACCTTACCTCCTACTCCTACTCCTCCTTTAAAGCATCTTTACACATCAGGGTCACCAGAAAAAATACTGTTAACTATTTGCTTTTTTTCTCAAGACTTATATCAACCAGCTAATACTGTATTCCTAAGGAAATTTTAAGTTCCTTACCACCAAGACCCTAGCCTAGAGTTGTTTTACTTTACAGTTAACACACAAAAAAGTTAACCTTGAGTAAAAGAACTAGCTGTAGGCTTTCAATCCTGCTATGGACAATAGAATGTCCATGAGAATTTTTTCAACCAAAATATTATTTCTGATTTTTTTTGCCTTCAATGACTTTTATGCCGACACTCCTCGTACTTTGTTCATTCAGCAATGGGAGGAAAATCCAAGTTCTCTTAATATTTCATAGGCTCTACATCAAAGGAATTGAGTCACTTTACATCACATTTTGAAGATACTGCTTTTGAAAACTTCTATTTGTCTTAAGTAATCTTATTTTCACACAACCCCAGCCATATGAGAAGATCTGTTCATTTTGTACTTTCTGGCTATGATCATTTCATTGTAAGTATACATTGTATAGAAGTTACTCTGGATCATTTACTTCAAGTAAATGTGTTAATTCTTATAATAAATCTTAACAACAGAAATTGTACTGTATTTTTTAAATCCTTACCAAAACTGATGCATCTGTAAGAGCTTTTTGGAACAGATGGTTGATTCTTGTGTGTGGTGCTTTTCTTTCCTTTTTTCTTTTTTAAGTTTAAAATATATATTGTTAACACTTGACCTAATAGGCTCCTTTGAATAATTATTCTGATATCCTTACAGTCAAGGGAATATTTGAGATTTTTATCCCTGTTAACAACCTAAATGTAATTTAAGAAACTAGGAAATGTCAAACTTGCTTGTAAATAACACTAAGCATTGCAGGCTTGGTGTTTTCCTACATCAGCTCTATCTCTTCTTTCTGTATGTGTTATCTCCTTTGGGTGGGTAACTTTAGCAGAGAACTGAACCCATGTGGCACAGAGCAATCTGAGTTACCCTAAGAAACATAATTCCTTTGTGGAGTTTCTCAATACATCCCAGGATCCTGGATCCTCTGTTCTCTTTCAGCTGCTACTGAGGTGAGTAATCGATGAGACTCCTTGACTGAGGAACAACTACTTAAGTGGGAAAGTATTAAAAAGTATCTATACAAAAGACATTGCTAAAGAATGCTGTGAGATGTTTATAGCTGCTCTTCCAGCACTGAAGTATTTCAGGACTCGGTGTTACAAGAAGAGAAGAAAGTCCAATAGAAAAAAAAGCAAACCAAAATGTCATGCACATCTACAGTATTTAACAAACCTCTTCGCATATTCCCAGACAACTGCAAGTATTTCAGTCATTTACTTTCTCTGCACACCCTGTGTTCAGATTTTAGAGAGATATCATTCTCCTTCCTTCCTTTTGGCTGTGAGGACCATAAAACTGATTTTACAGTGTGCTAAACTCTACCTCATGGCCAAACAGAACAGTAGGAACCCACTTAATAGGAGCATACCCAGGGAAGGCTCAAACAAAGGAATATGAAATTCCTTTCACCCTTTTAGACTAGCAAAGAATAAGCATTACTGACACATCATCTTACCTCTTTGTTGAAGTGCAGCTTTCAGGGATGTGGCAAGAGGTGCTTAATTGTCCTGTAATATAAAAAATAAGAAGTAAATGGAAAAAAAGAAGATTATGAAATTAATATATAATGACAAAATGGGTCTATGCAGGTGAAATGTATCTTCACCTTTTGAGACTCTCCCAGGCTTGAGATCATTTTGAGATTTCAACCTTGCAGTTAAATAGCAATATATCAAAAGATAGTGAAAACTGCTCCTATCCAAGAAGTTCTGACATCAGTCTCTTAGCTCTCAAGAAGAGAAAACAAAACAGATGCTAAATTATCAAATCCCCCTAAACTTACAACTCTCAGCTCAGACAAGAGTTTCCAAAAACAAGCTTGAAAATCTAAGCATCCTCTCTTTTGAGATTACCAATTTAAATACTGTGTGGATGCCACAGGCAATTGTTTTTCTGTGAGGATCTACAGCACTTGTCATTACTTACAGTGCAATGTTAATACTTACTATTTTCTGTCACTTTAGCATGATCATCTTAACTGTAACTGTAAATATTTTGAATCAATGTAAAATTAATGCATCTTTGCTATATTTTACTTGTATGTCTGTGGGTATATGTGCATATAAATATATTCCCATATAAATATATTCCCATACACACAAAAATGTTAACAGAGAATTAAGGTTGCCCACATTAATTTCTTAAGTCTAACCCACATAAAAATGCAGTGCTAGGCAAACCCATTCTAACTCAAAATCTGGATCTATAGCCTTCAAGGATTATTAATAATAAAGTTGAGATGAGCAACGAGAGTAATCTCAGGTCATGTCTTTTAGCACATAAACATTTAGACTCATTCTCCTCAAAAAAAAAAGTATCTTCTCCTTATCATCAACATACTGTCTTGGATAGATTTACAAGGGGGCTAGAGGAAGTGTGTCCCTTCACTGGAAGTGCATCCTGTGGTATGCATCCTGTTTGACAGTTAAACCTGTGCTTTTTCACCAAATTGTCTTCATCTACCCACAAAACCCCACCCTCAGAGACACAGTCAACTCCTTGCAATAATATTCAGACACACCATCTTAATTTTAGCCTCAGCTACATTAATATCTGTTACCAACCCAGGCTTTAGAAAAATACAGAGCTGATTTATACTTTAGTAGAGAAATTAAAGATCAAAAAGATTTATTAGGGTTACTCTACCCTCCCCCCTACCAGTGCATAATCATTCCCCACCGTATATTTTTTATGGTAATTAGACACTCAGGGCTCAATCCTACGGAATGCTAAGTGTTCTGGCCCAGTCCAGCAGAGCGATTAGGTGTGTGCTTAACTAAGCAATGCCTGAACAATCCCTCAAAAGTTAGCTATGAGTAGGTGAGCCATCCTCTCCATTTATGCACATGCTGAATTATTTTCAAGGATTATGTTCAGAGGCTCAGCATCCAATAGAATACACCTAAAGCTTTGTTCACGCCACCCTTGTTTCTCTGAAGTGTCCCACTGCTATCATTGTAGCAGCAAGACATCAGGAGCAAACTAAGCTGTTGGCACCCTGCTTTCAGGAGCAACTGGTGCTGATTTTCACTAAACAGGTTTGCCTAACGCTGTTGTACTGCTTAAAGAGTGATCCCCTTAGAGCCAAGGCACTTAGAGCAAAACTCCGAGACACTGCATCAAATAAGAAGTGCGTGTCCAAAGCAAAACTTGTATTTAATATGTGCTCTGGGTAAGTTATGCTTTCCTGGGAGCCTGATGCTGCTGGCAGTATAGCACAGTGCTGCAAAATGGTGGCTGCCCTCCCAATCCCACAAGGAAATGAAAGCAGCAAGAGTAGCCCAGTTTCATGAAGGAAGACAACCACCTCAAGGTTGTAGCTACACGCACCCTCGTCCTTTTTTCTCTTCTTTCTCTCCCCTTTCTTCCTTGTTTTCTTCCATGAGTTGATACAATAAGAACGCACATAATGAACCTACATAAAGCACTGTGTACAGGGAAAGTTCTACGCTCTCTAGTCTTGGGTGTGTGGTGGTACAACTGAATCAATATGTTAAGCGTGATTTAAACATATGTTTAAATGTCAAAATGTATTTAAATGCCTTCACATTATTTATATTATAGACATGGAGGAAACATATTCTATCCCAACAAGCACGTCCTAATATTTTAAATAAACGCACGAAACATATGGCTGACTCTCTGCAGATGTGCATGAAGTTTATAATCTTCAGTTTTTATTCCAAACACATTAATGATTCTTACTTCAAAATGACCTGGGTAAACTGTGAAATTTGCTTAAGCTATTAAGAGTAAATCTGTCACACTGACAATTTCAAGCAGTGTCCTTATTGCTAAAAGGGCATATACTGTAAGTTACAGGCTTAATGGCTATTGCTTTTTGCCCTGATGTGCACAAGTCCTTTACCTTCACATTTATTTATTTCCTGATAAGCAATCAATGTACAAAAATAGAAAAGCCAAATGGATTAAGAGACTGGTTCTATCCTGATCTCAGTCTAACAAAAAAGGTTTGTTGTCATGAGTAGAATCAAATCTAGAGTTAGAGGATTTTGTCACTGAAGATTGAACAGATCAGTGTGAAACAGCATCAGAACAAGTACAGCTCATCTTATTCCTGAAGGTTAGAGGTCCCACACTCTACTTAAGTCATTGACATGGACATATGCAGGGCACTGGAAATTTATGTGCATCTTCTGTGCTACACAAATATTTGACTGCCTAGCCCCGTAGCTGTGGCCTAAAACCCTGTCCTTTTAACACTCACATGTCAGCTTTTCTTTATCCATGAAAACAACATAACTACTCATGAACATAATGGTAAGTGCCTGTATGAGTGCTTGCAGGAGAGCTTTACCCACGTGGACTTGCCTACAATTGACTTTAACAGGTCACCAAATAGCTATGGCACTTTCCTTTTCATGATGTTACATGAAATCACATTAGTGAAAGTAGAAGATATAATGCTGCATACAGCAAGACGTAAGTGTACTGTGGGGTCTCAGAATTATCTCTCCTCATCTAAGAAAATAGACACAATTCTCTTTCATTGGTGAGACACTGTATAAAATATTTCCCCCTTTATACATTAATTGTAACTTGAGAGTAATTTCCTAGCCCTTGTCACCAACCCTGTGTCAAGGGAACAAACAGTAGTCCCGTGACCCTGACAGCAGTTCATTCCTAAAGATTGCTCTACAGTAAAATCCATAGGAATTACAGAGAAATATTCAGAAAGACCACTAAAAGTTGGAGCTGTTTTAGAGGCAGCAAATGATCAGGAGTATATTAGGTATAGACCAGAACACAGATGAATTTAGTCCAAGGACCAGGAAAAGATCCCCAACAATGAAGTCCCGTAGAATGTCATGAGGGGAAAATCGTGGCACAGCTAATCAGCTGTGTCACTTAAAGCTGCACAAAACAAAGTACTTGTGGTGTACTGGCTAGAATAATTCTGCATTATCACAGGGAGGGTTAAACAACTGTTGACCCAACAGCTCTCCACACTATTTCTCTGATTCTAAGCATCACATGTTATGTAGGTGGAGAGTTAAAGGTCATTGCTGCAGGAAAAAATTAACACATGCGGTGATGTGTCAGATATTACTGTACATACTATACACAACTGAAAATCCTGTGAGGAAAATATATGCAGGGTAGATTTATGGGTGACCTTCTAGTATTATATGTCACACCAGACATAATGGGATTTTACTCAAATAAGTGTTTTGTTTGAAATTAGTGGCTAGAGGCCTGATCCAGTTCTCAGTGAAGCCACAAATACAAGTCACATTCGTGAAAGGCAGACTTTGGAAGTCATTCCTCACCAGGCTTCATAAAGATGCCTTTTATAAAATGGAAGGGTTTCAAAAGATAATGCAGAGGAGGTGAAATCATTAATAAATTACAAGGAAGAGAGAGAACCAAAACATGTGACTAAAGAAGACTTATAAAGGAAACCTGATCACGATGAGTGCAAAGCCCGTCAGAGACAGGCAGCTGATAGGGGGGCTGCAGCCAGACTGTAGCATTGCATACATACTATTCCCTGCCCACTGCATTGCCTTGCAGAGACAGACATCCTCTGTTACTGGTTTGGCTGGCTGCTGGGGCCATTGATAACCATATGAAACCTTGGAAGTTAGGTCGAGTTGAGTGCTTTCAGAAGGGCTCATAGTGGGATGGAGTCAGGCTGTCTGTCCATTACATCCACACCGTGAGCACCTAGGGTTTAATCTAAACAAGGGACTTATGACTGCAAGTATATCACTGTATTGGCGTATCATATTGACTTTCTGATAATGTTCTAAGCCAGTCGGGTAAGAAAGAGAAAGTGCCACTGGGTACAAATTGTGGCATCAATTCTCTGCCAGACTGATCAATTGAATTTATATATTACCTCCAGCTACGTACTTAAAATCTATAGTTTCACTCCCTCCAGTGCACAGCTCACAGTTTAAGTAATTGCAAATACAAATGAATTTTAAAAGGATTTAGCAGGCTTTAAATTAAAAATGTGTGAACATTGTTATTTTAAGCACTCTAAATTATTTACTAATATAACCCAGCTGATTCACTTTTCTATTCTTTCTGTCTTTGCTTGATTTTTTTGATCCCTGAAGCCTCAGCAGAGCTTAACGTACCTCCGATAAACTGCAAACAATAAAATAATGCTCTATTTTGCCCAACTAAAAAAAGTCTTCAAATTCAGTCTACAGAATAAGTCTGCCAAATGTCAGCAGTACGAGGACTGTTAAATCCTGCATTAGAAACGGGCAAATCATCAAGAGACATAAACATGCAGTTGACTTTAAGCACAAGTCTAAATGCATAAAATTAAGAAAGTGTTTGGAGAGTCTGTTTTACAGAAGCACTGTGGTGATACAATAAGGTGAAAGGGCTACAAAAATAATGCTTGGCACAATACCTGAAAGGGCTGTGGTTATAAGACACACTTGCTGAGTCTGATTTACCTTAATCAAACATTGCAGCTGTTTTCTGTTTCAATCACATCTTTTGGGTTAATCTGTAAAACACTTGAGTCCTAAGATAAACATCAAATCAAAATAATAAATTAGGTCATTTGAACTTGTGCTAAAACAGAGAGCATCCTCTTACATTTTTCAATATTTTCTGGCTTCAGTCTATTAATTGTAAAAATGATTCATAAGCTTCTTCAGAGACAATGAGGGAGAGATTCAATGCAGTAAAAAGCATCTGCATACAGAAATAATGACATGTGACTTCAGTGTGTCTACTTACAGAACCAAGTCCGGTGCTGGATCGTGGTTTATGCTTCCCTTATATGTCACTATTGATATATGAACTACAGAATTTGGTAAGAAAAATCTGTAAAAGCCAGATAATTCATCTGCAATATTAGGTTCCCAGTTTACAAAGGTATTGCCTATTCCCTGAACAGAGAAATATGATAAAATTCTCTTTGCCATCTTGCTGGGAAGAGGTATAGGTAACTCTATATATGTTTGTCATCATTATTTTTTTTATTCAATTTGTTGAGTGAGAGAAAGAAAAAGAAGCTAATGTGTAAGGATTATAGCACAGTACATAAAAATACAATGTTGGGAATTTGCAAATAATTGAAGAAAGGGTATTATTGTTTTGAAGGAAATAAAGTTATATTCTCATTATGGGGATAAATATACAATCACAAAATAAATGTTTGTCCTCATTACTATTGCTTTTTTATTGGTAAAGTTATGATCTGAGGTAATTTGAGATTACTTTCTTCCAAAATAATGCTGCAGTCTTTATTCAGGTATATCATCACAGTCAAGAGTATTGTAACTAGCACCTGTCAAAATTACTTTTACAGTTAGAATCAGTCCTGTTTTAAGGCTTCTCTAATTGTGGTTTTTTTGTTTGGTTTTTTTAAAGTCTGAAGTAGGGGAGATTTGTTTTTACGTCTAATGTATATGCTTAGGAAGAAGAAATCTTACCACAGGTCCAGGTTGAATTTAATACATAAAATAATTTTCCCAACACTGACTTCCCAAATTCATCTAAACCAGTATAACACTACCACTTTTTTAGACTTCAGTAACAGTTAGCTTTTTCAGGTATCCCATAAGATATGAGATGCTCCTAATTCCAGTTTGAAGAATTGAGGCCTTACCAAAAACATCTGCAATATATATAATACACAGTATTACGTTTTTTCCCCCAGAATCCGCATTTACTTTTAATATGGACAATGGACCTGAGGCTGAAAGACAGGGAAATCCCACTGTGTCACCAATGTTCCCATACTTTGTCATTTATCACTATCACAAAGTATAGAGGGGCTGCTTTTCCAGTTTGCTGTCATGAGCTTTCTGTATTTGCTCTGCTCTCCAGGACTTTTCTTGGAGTAAGTCACAGGGAACACTAAAGGGAACAGAAATATTCAGAATCGCAAAGGCTGGGAGAAGGAAGAGAGTTAAGTGAATGCCTTTTAGGGCTCAAAGCCTCAAGTTTAGGGTTTGCTCTTGCTTTCCTGAGTGATTCTACCATGTGCGAGGAATACCTTTAAGGTTAATGGGATTCTGAAATCAATAAAAATGACTTACTAATGGTTCAGAGAAGTTTTTGTACTACAGAGTGTGAATTTACAAGGTTATTAGCTATTCTGCAACAGCTCTCTCTCTTTCTACATTGATGCACCACTTCCAAAATGGAGTGAGGTACCCACAGGAAGACTGTGCACAGGAAGATACTGTGGAGTGCCTGCATGTTCTGAATTTACACCCCAGCTTAACTGCTCACAGGTTCCCTTTGTTCACAAGTTAAAGTATGTTTTGGATCAGTACTGCAAAGAGTAGGACAATTTGACACAATTTGTAATAAGATGTCACATACAGAATATATCCGTAATTTGAAGTAAATATTGATTCAAATAATTGAGACAACTAATTTAAAAGATTTTAATGAAGGAATGAGTTTCAGGATGTTATTTCAGGGTTTTTCCAAACACTCTGAATTCAAATAACATGTCATTTTTTGCTAGTAATGCTCTTTGATACTAAGGAGTCTTCAATTTGACTAATAAACTAATAGACTAAAGTAGCCCACTGTTTCAGAAGGCTGCAATTGCACAGTGGTTCCATCCCTCATGCAAAGCCAAAGCAAAAATCCAAACAGCCAAGTCTTGTGCCGAAGAGGCAGTAACCGATGGAACTGTATAGTGTGCCTTGTCACGGGGTGCTCTGCACCGTGGCAGAACCAGCCCCATGGGATGTACTAGAGGATACATGCAACAGCAGTTTTTGTTGGAGAAAAGGAATCTTGTTCCCCCTGATTGAATTCCACCCTTATCTTTGTAAAACATAGTATAGGTTAAAAGTGATGACTTCATATGGTTAACCTGCTGATATGGAAACAATTCACCACACTTTAGAGACTTTAAAATTCTCCTCCTTCTTCACCACAAGAATCATATCAGTATTACTCCTTCGGACATAAAATAATTCATCTGTGCTTTCCTTACAATAAAGAATTTGTTCAGAGAAAATCCCGAGGAAGCAGCCTGATCTGTCTGGTATTAAAGACTTGTCTGACAAAACAAATTTGCAACAAACACTCGGAAAACAGGAGCCATGCCAGTTAGAATGATAGAAAATCATGTCGGAGAGATAAATGGATCATTAAAGAGAAGGTACTTGAATTTTCATTACAGATCACTACACAATCACTAAAGGTTTCTGAACTTGTCTGGCTTGTTGATCTTCTCTGCTCCTCCTACCTCTAACTATTATGCCTAATATCCATATTTTCGCATACCTTTTTGAAACCTATATATTTCATCCTCAGAAGGTATCATTAAAAGCTCTTTGTAACTATCAGAATTCATGAATGTTGATATGCATTGGCCTGAACAGTATAAGGAACTGTTTAGTGAGTAATAATGTGAACATCATACCTAATGATTCAGAACCTGCATGACATAAGTGATGGTATTTTGGTGAACATATGGATTTTAACTAGAGCTTGGCAGCACAGGACCCTTGTTTAGCTCAGCGTGTTGGGCTGCTGGGGAAACTAAATCAGAGGGAGGATTGAATTATTAGTTAGAATTTTTCTTTTTCTGTAGGCTTACAAGTAAAATGACACTGGAAGCCAAGAGACCTCGTTATAAACAGGAAGCTGTCTTTTCATTTCTTGGTTCTTTTAGTGCCGTAAAATTGGAAGAATAATTTTTCTATGCACCTTATTCGTTCAGTGCAATAAAGGTTTAAACATTCAGGACCCAGCTGTCATTAAGTAGTAGGCACCATAAACCCTGGCCCAAGCAAGTGCAAAGAACTCTAATTCTCTGATGTTGCAGATTCAAGATGAAAAAACATGAGTTCTTTCCTAAGAAGTGCAGAACTGGCAATATTTAGTCTTGTGCAAAAGGATAAGACAGGAGATCAGCAAGTTGTAGATCAAGAAAGACTCTGGATTTCTAGTGAGTTTAAGTTGCAGCAAAATTTATATCAGCAGAGATGTCTCAATTTAACTAAGATAAAATTTTCATGCAAACTGGTATTTTTTGCCATCAGTGTGAAAGAACTAGGATAAGACAGCAATATTCTGCAATCATTACCGGAAACTTTCCAGCCTAGAAGAGATCCTGTCTCCCTGCCTGTTAACCCTGAGCTCATGGATCAACTTAAGAAACAGAACAAATTACCAGAAGGTAATAGGAAACAAATTGATTCCCTAGACCAAAGCAAACTGTAGTCTCCAGTCACTTTACCCTTACTACTTACAGTTTTTAAAAGGGATAGACCTACTTTTATCCAGTCAGTTGTTTTCTTTTTACCTCTCTATGTCATCATGTGACAGTTATACCACAAAGAGAAGAAAAAAATGATTTATCAGTAAATCTGAAAGGTACAACTTTGCTTTTGAACCCTCTATGTAAAAATCTGAATGAATTGCAAAATCAATTGAAGAAACATTGCATGTAATATCAAAATCACATTAGATCAAAACATATTCAATTTTCCTCTCCTTTCTGAGAAAGAGAAAATTTTGGCTTTTTTTTCACATATGGCTGTTTTAAATGGTTTGAGAAGCTACAGCAAATCAACAACACAAGCAGTAGCTGTGTAGAACCAAAAATATCCTATTTGATAACAGTTGATCATCAGATAAAATATAGACATTATAGCAAATAGCAACATAGAACCATCAGGGGACAAGAGAGCTGTGAACATAAAAGTATTATACTTTGATTAACATATAAACTTTCTTTTGTCACTATCACTGGGTTTTTAGACCTTGGCTGGGAGAAATGCAGCTGACAGCTACAGAGGGAGAGGTGGGAGTCAGAGCTGTGCAGCAAATGTTCTTTCACAGCAATGCTTCTACTGTCAAAGCCAGGAGCTGATCATCATGTGCAAGCCTCTGTCTGGGAGAGGGGGAAGTACCAAGAAGAGGTGGGAGGTAGAGGAGAACCCTTAGCTATTGGCAACTCCTAACATATAATGACATAATGATATATACATAGAATAGTATGTGTTGCATTGGGAAAAAAAAATTAGGTATTATGATTAAGCTCTCAGCTAAATTATAACTCAGAAAATTGACTTACTGCCCCCATAATTTTCTTTTCATCTTTATATTCTCTCTCAAATTGTTGTTTAATGATTGAATTAAAAATCACTATTTGCTGTTAATGTTTTACACCAGAATTGGCTGCCTTAAGATGGTGAAAGATAGTTTCTCTATATACCCAAATTATAGCCAAATTTGTGACTGCTGTCAATGCCAGTGGTATGATTTCCAGTTTGCTTGCTTCTCTTCCAAAAACATCTTGCTCAGCAGCAGCCACTACAAGTCTGAAAGACATATCTGGTGTCATCACTGCTATACTTCTACTGAAAAGTAGAGAAAGTTGATACTAGCCTTTAAAAATGAGACATAAAAAAGGAAGAATTCCTAAGAAATGCAGGAAAAAAGATGATAAAAAAGTTAGTTTTACCATAAATTTGCTCTAGAGCAACTTTGTACTCAATCAGCTACAGGAAGACCAACTGCACAATGAGAACAAGGTGAAGTTGGTCTTGTATATGTCCTAACTAGAAAAAAAAATCTGGTATTGTTGCTTAGCACATTTATGTACTTTTCAGCTATAGATCCCAAAGTGTTTATAAAGCTCCAGAAATATAATTATCTCCATTTCATAGCCGGGGAAATTGAAAGGCAAAATTAAGTAGTTTGCTGAGGGCCACACAGTGAATCATTTGAAGAGCCAAACTGTTACTGTAAATCTCCACACCTAGGCAATGATTATGCTGCTATGACTCAGACAAGATATTATTCTGGAACATCAATTGCTGCTGCATAACCAGTGTCCTACACTGGCTCCTACACACTCTTCATTCTGTCCAGATGCATGCTGGACTTTTTAACTTGTCTTCATTTTGCTCAGCAAGAAAGTAGGTGCACTTCAGAATTCCCACCCAAAATCTCATTTAAAGAGGCAGTCAGCTTTCCAGAGCTGGAAGTTTCTTCCTAAAAGAGGTGAAAGCATTGTTTAAGAGTCTAACTTAATTTTGCCAGCTAAATGGCACCCAGGCTCTGCAAAACAATTTTACAAATGTGTTTTTGAGGGCTAACTTTCCCTACCCCCCCCCCCAGTGGAACTGAGATAAAAGTCTGGGAGATCCCATCATGACTGTACTGACATATATATTCTGAAGCACCACAGAATGCTGTGGTTTTCTGATAGCTACAGAGTAAACAATTTTGGAGAAATATGTTGAACTCATTTGAATTGTGGGTAAGTCCCATCACCTGTAACTGTATGTTTCAGCTGGTGCAGTTGTATAATATTTTACAAGAAAATAGGAACAACTTTTGTCTACAATTCAAGCCAACTAGAAACTATGATTAGTATGACACTAAGTTAACTACACTGTTTTCAATTTGATCAACATTTATGAACTCGGGCCTATTTCTACCCTTTCCCTCACAGCTGCTGGCCTGGCTGAACTTGAGTTTGGCTGCAGAAGAATATGGAGGCCATGAAAGCTTGTCTTAAAGACAGATCACTCCTTGATGGTGCTGAAAAAGTGATCTGCTGCTAAACACGAAAATTGGTCTGGCTCTCCTCCAACTTCAGTTTTTCATTTGTGTGGCTCCATTAGTGTTCAGGTGGGTTTGGTGTTTTTTGATTCACAAGCACCGTTGAAAACCTGCCCTTGCTTGAACAGGAGGTTGACATTTCTGAAATCTCTCCATTGTCACAGGTTTCAACATTTGCTTTTGGTAGCATCTGAACACTTGCTGAATATACACACATTTTAAAAGTTTTGTAGATGGTGCTGCTACTTCCTGGTAACATCAGATGCTGTAATTGTTATAAGCTTTTATGATTCTTCTGCTAACAGAAGCATCTATCCACGTGAAGTACCTTCCATGCTAGCAAACAAGCTTATGCCTTTCAACCGTAAAATTTATTCTATTTAAACAATTAAGCAGTCACTTCTCTCTCAATGTACTGTATAATCACAAAAAATATAGTAAACATAGCTAAAACCTTTTCAATGACTTACTATTTTGGGCCCTTATTGAAATATTACTGAAATAATCCCATGCCCTACCCATATGTCAACCATATCCTTTCCGTCTTCTCTCTTTTGTCTTTGGTTTAAGATGAATCTATCATTCCCAATTCCAACTTCACATGTACTGTAGAGGCCACAGCTGCTGAATTTTGCCACAGAACTGCTGCATTTTAGTGGTTAATTCAGGTAACTTTGAAAGCATTGCAAAAATTCCTCCAGGGATTTGCTGAACCAAAACCCAAATATTTTTCCTTCTTATTTATTCCACAAATAACTTTTTTCCACCATTTTTTTCTTGTCATCGATTTATAAACTTCCAGACTAGAAAAAAATTGACTGTCATGGTCAAATTCGATTATTAATGTGCATAGAAAATAGATTTCTTTTTTTTTTTTACATAAGGCTCTTTAGAGAGATATCTGACCTCATTTTAAAGATGCCAACCTTTGGTAAGTCTAATTCCTTCAACAAACTATTCTAATATTTAATTATAGAAAGCTCCATCTTTTGCAAGGTAGAATTTGTTGAATACATCTGTAAAGGGAAAAAAAAAGCCTCTGTGTTCAGAGATAGTCTCGCTAATTGTTCTTCCTAAATGTACAACTTCACTTTTGGCTGCAATTAAAGATGTTTCACTGGTTCTTGGCTGTTAACCAGGCAATTCAAATGAGTTTATAAAATTAGATCATCATTTTCATAACAAAGGCCATCAACAGCACCATGTTTGTATGAGTCTCAGGAATACTCTACATTATAAGTAAAAGCTTTTATGTTCAGTAAGGCTTGTTTTGTGTTGCACGACAGAGAGTGGTATTTCCACCAGTCTCCCAAAGTAGGAGAATTAGGTGCCTATAAGACAACTGGGCAGGGTTGACACCTCCATTTTCTACATTTTGGTAAGCTGGCTAAATTTAGCTTCTTAGCTTAGCTTTAAGACTCTTGAGTCTAAAATAGTTTAAGCCTGTTGATATGAATATGTTCGGTTTCAGCAGTTGCTGCCTTACCTCTTTCTTTGTTACAGATGGCAAACTTTCATTTCCATCCACAACATCATATGGGATGGATACATCCTCCTGTTTCATTCCAAGTGCAGAACAGAAATATTTATTAAACATTCCTGCCTTATCTGCGTTGTTATTTATGATTTCCACCATCTGCATCTTCAGTGGAACTATATCTGACCTAAGATTCTTTTTGATGCTAAAATGTTTTTAATTTGCCTTCGTGTTGTTTTTAACCATATTGGCCATTGATGTCTAATGGAGTTGTTAATTTCATTTATCAGTTACGTATAAGTCTCAATAAATAACTTATCCTTGCTTTTTCCATTCTTGATACATCACTATTTTATGTTTTTGAGGTACTTTTTTGTGTTTTAATCAGGACATTTTGATTACTATACATTTTTCTGTGCAAGTTTATGGCCTTGAACAATTCCCAGTATTCATTAATACTTCCTAATTAAAATTTACATTCCTGCTCAGTTATGCTAACTGATTCAAGCTTGGATAAACTGGCCCTCTAAAACTTCTAAATATATCTGCTTGGTGTTATATACAGCTTGTATTCATAAAATAAATATAGCCATGTTGTAATCACTAGTCCTTAACTCTTTTTCCTGTTTGATGGTCACTGGTGGATAATTCTGTCCATCAAAATTATGTTCAGTTTTGAACTTGTTTATGAAAGATGAATCTCTACATTCTGAGATTATCTGCTACTATTTTTGGAAGCTCTAGGTAATTCTGATGCTGGCAAAACAAAGTCCCAGAAAATAGTCCTCAGTTTAAATGCTACTGTGATAGATATTTTTCTCCCCACGCTGAAAGAAAGATGTTGAAAGAACAGCTCATCCCACCATCTATGTGATTGGGTTTTTTCTCTGTAATGCACACAGATGTCTGTAGTTATCTTTTGACTTAGAAGTACTGAGTTCTTGTTACTTGATTATTTTTTACTCTTCAACATGTGACGTAATTGATGCAGTATTCCATCTTCAATCCCTCTTCCTTATTTATTAAGAGGACTAAGAAATTTAACCTCTTTCAGTGATACTCCAGCGCTACGACACCTTATCAAGTTTCAGAAATATTAACTATGTGACATTTTTTCTCATATTTGAATACTGCTTCTGCTCTCTTATTACCATGGTGCTTGAATGTTAGTATAACAATCCTTTTACAATATCATATGTACCTTGTTATTTGGTTTTGTTGCATGTCTGGTGTTCTGGTCATAATTCATACACATGCACAGGTGTAGATACACAATTACATATTTTCTAGAATTTCTCTGTATTATTACTCAACTCCACACTTAGTTTAAGGCCCTTCTGGCAGTTTTTCATTGACTGGGATGGCTCTTACTGAGATGGCCAACAGAATCAGAATTTCCCATCCCTCTGGTAAGAAATCATCAACAGCCTGTCAGATGGTGCCTGACAAGGTATTAGTACCAGACTACGTCCTGCTAACTTAAATCTCACCTAGGTTTGACTTCAAATTCTTCAAATTTGATCTAGAAAAACAGAAAATTGCCAGTTGTCCTCCTATGCCTTTGAAATATCCTGCAGGTTCTTTCTAGTATATTGTCAAGGAAGCTGTCAAGAAGGACTGCATTTCATTGTCCTGCAAAGGATGCTTCCATGGGCTTTTTCAAGATTATCCTGGTCTGAGCTATGCTCAGTTCTCTTCAAGAATGTTAATCCAAAAGTGATTTCTTAAAGCTAGTCAAGCAACATCGAGAAATAAAACCACTTCATTTACAGCAGGTCACTGTCTTGCAGGTAAAATGATCAATTATAAATAGATAATGTATGACATAATTGCCATGTGAAACAGCTTGCAGGCAATCCCCAGACTGAAATACTTTGCCTAAACTATTAATCAAATAACTTCAACTGATGAACAAAAGAACTCAACTCTGCACTTGAATAATTTGCAAATAAGAAAAAAGAAATAGATTTGTCAAATTAATTATTCATTATAAGTAGTTCAACCAGACCTATCCCTTTTTATCATTTACATTGGTTTTAAATTCTTAAAGTGGTTTGGGAACCTTAAAGAGTAAAATTTGCTATAAATGCTTAATGCAATTATCATTTATATATGGCGCTGTAAACGTACAAACATCCTTTACTTAGCATTGAATTAGGCAGTGGAGACCATAGGAGAGTGGTTACAATAGCTTTAACTCTCAAAAAGAGGTAGAAGTGTGATATTCTGAAGGTTTTCAGGCTGACTGAAGTGTGACTGGGTACCTGCAGTTTGAAGATTACTGCTGTGATCGACTCTCACTGCAGCCCAAGGACCCACTGGCACCGTGTCCATTCCAGGGCAATGAGCCAACACTGGCAGGGATGCAATGGCCACAGTCCTCAGGCTACAGCAGGAGCCTGATTTCTAGAAATGCTTATCTGCACTTTAATGTGGAATGTGTTCGGTGCTTTGTTTGTTTTTTTTGTTTGTTTGTTTATTATTAATTTTAGGAACTTTTCAAGTTATTACCCTATCCAGTAGTACTTGGCTTGCTAGGACAAATGGACTCACAGATGGTGGTGTGAATATATTGCTTATCTCAGTCAGCATAATTTGAGGTGGGAGGGTTTTTTCTAAAATATTTACCTTCTGACAACTGGAATAATATCATCAAACACATCAGAATAGCTCAGATTCTGGTGTCCTTATCCATAGTGTGTAGCAGCAAACTCCATGTGCAGTCCTACTTAAATCATGCAAAAGCTTACACTGTGCACTTCCGACATTAATACAATCAAAACTACTCATTAAATTTAGAAGATTAAAGGTGATTAGAGAGATCAGTGACAAATATAATTTTGAAGTCTCACAATGACTTAAATTACAGAAACAATATAATACGATTTTCTTTTTCAGGTGGTTGAGTGTCTTTTGTGAGGGTTGGGAGGGTGTTGTTATTTGCTTGACTTTGTTTTTTACAGCTTTGGCAGTTAGCGGAGACTCTGATTTTAACTATGAGTAAATCTGACATAAAATCACCCACAGGAAGTAAAGTACTAGGAGGGCATGCTTGCAATCACTTTTTTAAGCTCTTTCTGCAATAAGTAAGGCACATCTCTGCATCACTTGTATTTTACTATGTAAGCAATGCAGAATTAAAATGATTTTTAATGACCAAAGCCCCTATATTTTGAACATCTGTTATCTATTCAAACAGTGAGTAGTCAATTCAGTATTTGGGTGAATAATTTGCAAATTCAATGCATAGAAAATTTTGTACCAGTGCTAAGGTTAATTCATTTTCCCTGGGATGTTTTGTAGCCAAATGGAATCAAAATGTCCTAACACACTACTTCACACCCACTTACTTCTCTGAGAAACTGAACAGTGTGTTGGACAGTACTGAAGAGTCTAAAGATAACATGGAATGAAACAGGAGCCATGAATAAAGCAGGAAACAGAAAAGTACTTTAGATGTTAGTCTACAAAATGCACTTTTCAGCTCAGTACGGCAGAAAAAAAGTAGTTAAAAATCAACAAAGGAACCATAATGAGAGCTACCACTGTCTAGATTTATTTAGTATTTCAACAGCAGACAGTAACCTAATTTCATGAAGAGGACAGTGCGATATCACATGGTGCTGGACAGGAAGATTTCATAGTTTCAGTCACAGCAGTCTATGATGTTTCAAGTGGGATGGTACCAGAGTAACTAACCTGTTACTTTATATTGTTAAAGGGAAATGAGTACACCATGAAATAATTCAGTAGTATCTAGCAGCACTTGGTATTCAAAAGCTCGATGGGGAATCAGTGACTGCTTGTGTGTGTGGTTTCTTTGCTATTTGATCTAGTAGTTTGGCTACTATGAGATGAGTAGTTTGGCTATCAAATGAGATTAGTCTGGAAGACTACAGTAGAAACGTGTTCTTACACTCCCATATTTACATTTGATTAAAAAAATAGTAATTCAAGTACACTGAAGCAGAGCCTGATGAAAGTTGTTCAGTGGCCTTTGGATGAGACCTTAAGACTTTACCATCTGCAGATTTCGAAGTCCATAAACAGCAAAACCGAACAGGAGGATGGCAAAGGGAACTGAGAACTGTTACGGCTACCCTCTTCTCTCCCACCCACCCCTGTTATACAGGAAGTTAGCAGGAGTTTCAGGAACAATAACCGAGCCTGAACTCCCAGCTCTGAACTGTAAGACCAGAACACCTTCACCCTTTTAACCTGTGCCTGGCTCACTGTTGTCTAACAGTGTTGTCTTCACAGCAAAGCTCTGGGGAATGAGGGTATGGGCAGGAGAAGGGAGGAATGCTTTGCACCTCACTGGCAGTTCTGCAAACCTCATTAAGTAGAAAAGTTCTGTTCTTTAACAAGTTACCTAGACTTTCCCAAACACTGCATTTTCTGCCTTTTTATTTGGCTTCTTGCTCTAAGAAATCTCCCTAGAACAGACTTTCACATGATAGACTGTCACTGATGGTTAAAAGCTATGTCATCATTGACCTTATGTACAACATCATTACTCACAGCTAACTGGTTTCCAGGTATGAAAAAGCCTTTTGTCCCTGTAGAAAAATGAGATTATAACATTTTATCCAGAAATTAAGCCCAGCCTATTGATGCCTCATCATGGTTACTGCAATGCTTGATTTCAAAAGGTTAAGGAATTCCTGAATCCCACATACACTTATGTACACACTAAACTTGCATGATTATGAAGTTGTGCGGTTTCACATTTAGTGATTTACCAGCTTGGGAACAATAAAATAAAGTTAATTGTTGTGACCACTGTTCTAGGTGAAACCTGAATCTCTAATGGCTCTGAATATAGGACAGAGTTTCTGTGTATTGTCTCCTGGCTTCCAAAGTGGTCAGACAAATTTTCAGCTCCTTCTCTGAAATTGTACCTCTGTTTTTAATTAAAAAGAAGAGTGTCCTATTAAGAAAATCCACGTGGGTGTTTTGTGATTCTTTAGCACAGAATACCAAATGGCATGAAATGTTGTTCTGTGTGTTTCTCAAAGCCTACACAAAGTTTTCAGTCCTTCTAATGTATATTAATACATATTCCTGGCAGCTTTTCTGTACTGGCTCAATCATGCAAATGGATCCAAATTTCACATACAGAAACCACCTGCCCAAGAAAGAAAAGAGATAAACATCCTGTTTGAGACCATATCTATTTTAACACCAACTTACTGCAAGAGAGAGAGGTAGTGACAGAATCATGAGGCATTACTGTTATGCCTGTTACAAAGGCATAAGAAATCAAAGATTTCTTCCCAAAAGTGTAAAAAACTTAAAAATAATAATAGTATTATTTCCCTAAATGAAAAAAAAAATCTGAGAAACTTTCTTGGACAATATAATTTCGATGTTTTCAACATTGCTTATTTTATTTCACAACAAACTTACATTTTATCACATGATTGGTTTCCCAATTATAGTGCAAAATAAAAGGCATCATCAAATAGTTTAATAGGTGCAGAGGAAAATGTAGTTTTGTTCATCAAATGATGCAGAAAATAATGTGATGCTAACAAAAAAAATCTGTATTGGGATGGGAAGTTATTGCTAAGGAGTTATTTGTCCTATATCTCCTCAATGGAAGGAAGGGACAGAGAGCCCCCAGGTTTGATTATTATTTTTCTGATAAAGTGTACACTGGAAGAAAGGGAAGATTTCCTCTTCCAAGTAGGGTCTGCAGTCCTTCCGGTGAGTGTGTAATCTCAACAGTTAAAAGACAAATCACATTTATCCATAAAAACAGAAGTCCATGCTTAGGCTGCAGGGTAGAAGATTTAGGCAGAGAGACTGACAGTTTTTCTTTAGAGAACTGTTTGTATTTTCACCGCAATCTACTCAGACATATACTAATAGAATTTTAAAAGGTCCGTCCGCATCCACAGGTGCTCAGATCACATGTTGATAAGGACCTCCCGGTGATTTCCAGATCTCCAACTCCGGTGTGGGCCGGTGATTACCTCTGTCTGCCCGGCAATACAGAGCACTAATCTGTCTCAAAATAAAGCCCCCCGAAGAGGGCGCGGGGCAGCGAGCGGCGGATCGCGGGTGCACACCGCAGCATCCTTACGACCGCCTGCATCCAGGTCGCGTAGCGCAGGTATGTATTATTTATAGCCGTGCCTCAGCATGATTACCTCCAGTTAACTGGGAGCCTCTTCTAAAACAAAGGTTGCTCTAGCCCTGCTCACCATTGGCATGAGGCCCTTCCCGCTCCCGCTCTCCCCCACACTGCTGTAAGCGGACATAACAGCCCTCGGTCTAATTAGCTGTCTTTAAGGCAGGGCTAAGTGGGCTCAGTGGGGGGAAGAGGCTTTCTCGAGCCCCTCCAAGCCTCTCCTTGGTGCTGGCAGAGAGAGCGCGCGCGGCCTCCAAGAGGCACCGCAAACTCACTGACATTATGTCCACGGGTTATCATTATCATCCTTTTTTTTAAAAAAAACCTGATCGATCGCTCTCGACCACAATGATGCTTCAGGGCATCTCTCTCTCTGCTGGGGAGTGATTGACCATTGGGTATCATTAAAGAGGGGAGGTGAGGGGAGGGAGGGAGGCAGGCGAGGGGAAGACAGAGGCTGCTGCAGCAGAAGCACTGTCTCCGGCTCGTCCTTGCGAGCGCCTCTCCCTCCCGGACACTGCTGACCTTTCACTCAGGAGCCAGCTGGAGCCAGGAGAGATTTAATTGAATGGCTTCCTCAGATGTGTTTGGGGTTTGGGTGATGGAGGAGGAGGATACAGCACTGAGAAGAGAGAAGGGGGGGGAATGAAAAAAAAAAAAAGAAAAGAACAGAAAACAACAACTTTGGATGACTTTCAAAGGCTAATTGCTTGGCTCTTCCTAGGCTTGGGTTTTGGCTTGTATGGGGACTCTGGTAGTGACAGGGCAAAGGCTGTCCTTCTCCAAGCACAGTCCTGCTGCCCCAGCACTCCCCATCCCCTCCCTATGCAACCAACCATAGACGGAGCCAAAGCATCCACCTCCGCCCCTAATGGGTGATCCCACTTGGGCAGGCAAGGGTCATCCTAATTTCCTCATTCATAGGGGAAAAGTCTTGGTAGGGGTGGAGGAAGAAGCAAGTGCTGCCCTGAAAGAGTGCATACATACACAGAAATGTATGTAGATATTTTGTCTTTTTAATGCCACGTTTTTCTTCGGTTTGAATACAAAAACAGACAGTAGACAAAATCAGAGGAGGCCCCAGCCAGAGAAACCCAGCCACTGTTCTGGTGCTTGCCCTTTTCCACTCACCTCCCGTTTACTCGGGTTTGGCTCCTTTGTTTGTGCCTTGGACACTGCACCTTGGCAGCACTACCCACACGCCTCCTGCTCCTCCTCCCCTACTTTCCCCTTCCCCTCACGACCCCCTCAATCCAAGCTCCCCCCTTTCCATTTTAACATAACTAAAAAGGAACGAATGGATCTCAGCTGAGTTAAATGGGTGACAAGGGAGATGGAAAGAAGGAAATTCATCCCTTCTTGTCTTTGAGAGCAATTTAATTAGGCCCAGGCCCCCTGTGAGTGGGTAAGAGAAAGGCTGAGGATTGGCTTGTCTGGGCTTCCTCTGAAGGCAAAAGCGGCCTTGGACACAGATACAGAGAAAGGATTTTTAAAGGATCATGTAAGAAGATCAACAGATAAGCAGCTAATTTTGTGTACTTAGGGAGAAAATGAGTGCGTTGACTCCCACTGGAATAGCCAGAGTGATGGGATGAGAGGAAAAAAACCGAGAAGGAAGCAATGAAAAATCTTAAGGTATTTCACCATTACTACTGATTGCCAAAATTAAAGATTTATACTGCTTGATAGGGTACTCTGGCTATGGCTTTCACAGTGACTGTGCGTGTGTACATATATCTATATACATACATATATAGATATAGATTTTTCTTTATACAGCTCAGTTATTTCAAGAATTTTCATCAGAAAACCACTTTTAAACTAATTGGAGTCTGTGGAGAGGAAACCTCATTTTTGGTTCAAATGAATTTTCTGAAAATGTCATTTGATTCGGGAAATATGACTGATCTGCCCGATTTCTTGATAAGAAATGAAATGAGCCGTTGTCCTTCAGGATATCATAGACTTGAAATGGGGGATTTTATGGTTAATGCCATCAGATAGAAGTGTCCTACTTTGAAAGGAGAAGTCCATCAGCCCCAGGGAAAGGCTGAAGACTGAATTTCATCTTTAAATCCACAGCTGCAGTTAGAGCTGGCACAGAGCAGTGATAGATTTTTTTATTTTCCAAGCAATAATTACAAGATAAACAGCAATAAATAATACAATGGTAAATAACAAAAAGTAGTTAAGACTTTTTCAGCTCTTCAATTTAATTCATATTTTTTCCCCTCAGTGATGTGGTCAGTGTTGACCACAGAAGCTAAAATTAATCCACAATATTACAACATCTTAGCTTTTAATTAACTCACATAGAGTAAACCTTTATTTGGAGATGGCTGACTTCTTAGTGCAACAGAAATAGGATCTCTTGGATGTCAGTGTAACCTTGCTAACTCCATTTTTTGTATGGGAAAAAGAAGAAAGACAAGATAAGTGACTTTCCCAAGGCCACAAAAAGAATTAGTCAGAGAGACAAGAAAGTCCCTCAAAGTCCTTGCTGGAGGGCTGGTACCATTAGTTAGTTTATCTTTTTCATAGCAGCATATATGCAAATAGAAATGGAGTCATATGGATAAAAGAATGAGATCAGGGACAAGAGAAAAGGCAAAGAGAGAAAGCCAAATAAGTGTAAGTAAATGTTCAAAAAAGCTGATTCAAGCTAATATAGAAGAAGAAGGTTTTAAACAAAGCATTAAGAGAGAGCAAGCTGAGTGAGACTTGTAACCGATTTGGGTAGAAGGTTGTTTTACAGAAAGATTGTTTGCAGAGGTTCGACAGGCTACAAAGATTGGATGCAAACTTTCAGGCTTGGACTTATAGCTCTAGCTCATCTGGCCTCCTGCCCACACTGCAAGTGTACAAGCCCTAGATACTCACCATGATGTCCCCAAAGTTTATGGTAAAACTCCTGTTGACTTTGCTGGGAGGATAAGGAGGTCTTTACAGAGCAGCAGCTATTTTATGTTATGTTTGATTCAGGAAAGGTCAGATGCTACGACAAGTTTCCTCTCAACTTCAGGATGCTGCAAAGAAAAAAGTCCAACAGGAGGAAAGAGAAGCATGGAAAACCCAGGTTTTCATATTTCAGTAAAGAAATCTTTAAGGAGCAGGTAGACAGCATATCTGACTTTGAAAGGGGTTTGTTTTACCATATTACCATATATTATGCGGCATCTCATTAGTGGGAAAATTACCGATTTTTTTACTGACACTGCTAAACTGGTTTCTCTGTGTACAAGTTCACTTCTCAATTAGTGGCTGGACAGACCATTTCTTAAATGCACAGAATGGAAGCAGCAAGATGATGTACTACTCTAACCTTTTCCCTCTTAAATGGAAACAAATGGGCCTTTCTGTGATGCATCACTGATTATTCTCAATGCCTCTTTGTATTTCAAAATAATGTCATGTTAAAACTTTGCCAGGGTTCTTGCAAGAAAGAAATCTAAAGCATGCTAGAAACATTTTACTTCCTCGAAACTGCACATCAGTTTTGCATCTTCTTAACCATGGCTTCCCAACAATGACTTCAGGTATAGATGAGACAGGACTCAGCAGTGGTCATAAAAGATAAATTCTTGGATTGCTGCTTGAAGAGAGGATGTCTATCTACAAAACATTACCCTACCCTGCCCTGCCCATGGTGTCTGCCAGGCATGGCCTGCTCCAAGTTGTCATTTGTGAGAATGATATCTGGGACGTTTTGCAACCACGTCGAGACAATGGGGCAAATCAAGTGGGCTAATTTCTTGTCTGAACAGTGTTTTAAGAGTACCTGGTTCTGCTTTCTTTTCCCCTACTAGTTTTTAGCGTGTATGAAATTTCTGGATAGTGTGAATGAAATCCTACATGAAAGAAAAATGTTTCAGCTTTTCTCAGTCAGGAAGAAATCATATTGCAATACATAACTCTGAATCTCAGGCATAAGTACTACAGATGGAAAAGAGTTATTAGGTCATCTAGACTTGTGCAGGATTGTTCCCTACAGTATATTCCCCAGTTCTAAAACTAGTCTAGTTTTAATTGACACAGGCAATGGGCTTTCCATCATGTTCCTTGGGAGGCTGTTCCACTGCCTGAACTCAGTATTAAGAAATATTTCCTGATACTCATCCAAAATTTTCATTGTTAAATTTTGTCTTACAGCATCAATACACTACTCCTTACACTGCATTCTGCACCATGAGCCACAAGCTACCACTAGCTTTCTCCAACAAGACATTTCTGCTTATGTGCACTTAATGTATTCATTTCATTGGGTGGATAAATGTATATGATATACAGTATACTCTAACCACAACATACATTTGTTTTGTACAGAAACTGCTGAATAAAAGAGCAGGCCTGAAAGAATTACAATGGTGGAGACTTTGATGTACGAATAGTTAGAAGAGCAGAAGAGGAGAACACATAACTCAGCCCCAGATTGCACCCTCAAGAAATCATGTTGAGATTCTCAACAGGTAAACACCTTGACAAATCCTTACCAGCTTGATGAAAGCAGTTCACAAAAATATCATAAGAGCACAGGGTGGATAACACAGCAGATACATCAATTTCTTTCCCTAAAACTTCTACAGTACCCTGTTTAGCTAGAGATAGAATAATGTTCTAGTACATGCAGAAAGATTAAACTATATCTAAGAATCTCAGGGAAAAAATTTGTAATTACACAGGAATTGTAATGTGGAGAATATCACTTACAACTGTAGCACAGTTTTTTTATCTTCAAAGTGCTGCACAAACACTGTCTAAATGAGTAATTGGTTTACTTTTACAGATCCCCATGGAGCAGGTAAGCATTATCCCCAGATGGACATGGGGGCTCATCCTGAAGAGTGCTGAGTAGATTGCTTCCCAAGATGTCAGAGAAGACTGAAGGTATACATTTTTTAATGCCACAGAATGACATCATCATGCACCCAGCTTTAGTCTTCTCTGTACCAGATCAAAATCTCTGAGACCACACAACAAAAACCACTGGTCTTGGATAAGTTCACACTGTCCTAACAAACAGAATGAAAAAGTTGAATGGTTTAATTTTTTAGTAATAGGCACTATACTAGGCTATACACCACCTGTTATCATCTCTCTAATTTCATATTGGACGAGGTATCAACTGTCCTCCAACATCAAGACAATACGAACACTGAAAAAAATATTAAAGAAAGTATAAACTCTTGATAAGCTGTTCCATTCTGCTGATACCCACAGAAGACATGCAATATCTTCTGTTAGTACGAGATCTTGCAGCGCTGTTAATGACTGCTAATGACTATTAATGAACACAGAACCAAAGCTTTTATATCACAGCTCATAAGAAAATGGTCAAGGAAAAGAAGAGCAATGTGATGTGGTGCTCAGAGGTGCAGCCACAGCTATGATCTACTGTGATCCATCTGGTTGGTGACAGAGGAATTTGGTGTACAAGATAAAGTGTGTAATACATGTTGTTGTCATTCAAGTGTGGAAGTACATCAAGGGTGGCAAAATCATCACGGATGCTACGAAAGAATGACAAGTTCCCCGTAAACACTGTTCCCTGTAGCAGAGTAGTTAGTGCCTGGCTACCACTCCTCTTCAGCTAAAAGCTGCATTAATAGTTGGTTGAGTTTAAAGAGTCAGGAAGCACAGAACCATCACCCATCCTACTACTCCTGTGTTCCTTATTTTACAGAGTACAGCACGAGATATTTGAAGAAACGTGACATTTCTCCTGATGTGCACTGGGCAGAGGCTGAAGAGGAGGAGAAGAGGCCAGAGGAAAAGCAGGAGAGATTGCTCTTTAAACTGCTAATTGGTGTTATCCATTGCATAACTGCAGGTAAGCACATAACTGCTAATTTTAAGGTAATCACACAAGTTGCATTTAGTTGCTTTAGATTCTCCCATTTTTTTATGGTTGAGTACTCCATTACTCAAAGTGATACTTGAGTACAAGTCTTCTGAAAAGAATGTATTATCCAGGGATAGGTGGGAAAGCACTAGCAATAGGAAACATTGTTTGCCAGTGGGAAGAATGAAACAAATTTCACAGCCATATAAATCTGTAACAATCTAAGAAATAGGCATACATGGAATAAAGGGATTTGGGACCAAATTAAAGCCCATTTTTCTTTGTTCTTTCTTATACAACACAACCTCAGTAACTTCTGCTGTGAAAACTGGGTAGGGGATCTCCTATGCTTTACACCCACCTGCATCGTTCCTCCCATCCCTACAGTGCTCCCAGGCATGTGCTCCTAATGTTGTTCCCTGATCCTTCCTCCCACCTCCCCCCCAAAAAATTGGAAAAACATCAAGTGCTTTTATCACCCTCAGTGAGCTGCTCTGTCTTGAAATAAAAGTCTTTGCAGGGTCATTGGCTTGGCACACCAGAGCCAGTGGAAGGGAAGTTGCAAATCACCCCCTAAGGACAAGGAAGGAGTTGGATGAGCAGGTGGGAATGGGAAGTGGTGAGAGTCTGATTGTGGTAAAATACTAAGACTCAACCACACAATGTGATTTCATCCTCAGCTTAATTTCGACCCGCTTTGTTTTCACTTCCTCCCATACTGATTTTGTCTTTATGTCCTATATCAGTTAAAAGCTAATTAGAAATAAAAACCTTGATGAAATAAACATTGGTTTATTTCACAGAATGTACCTTTGAGTACATTGATTAAATGCACCAAGTTACAAACCTGCAGAGTAGCACACCTACTCGTGGAGCCTAGGTCATAGTTAGCACAAAAGCTGTGATCCACACTAGTATTTTATCAAGGTACTTAATTTTTACAAGTATCTAACATTTTAACTAAGAAAAAAAAGCAGAAAGAAGATTCTCTGTAAATCCAAAAGTGAGAGAATGAGTTTCTCACTTGCTGAAAAATCTAAACTCTAAGAGTTACAGCAGAATTCTGAATCACTGGAATCAGCAAAGGGAAAAGAAAAATGCCTGAAATGTCTCTGTGCAGTCAAAATCTAAAAGTGATGTCTAGACCACCTACTTCCCAAACCAGCTCCCAGAGTACCTTGGAAGAAGAATTCACATAAAAATACACTTCCACTCTTTCTCCTGTCCCTCTTCCATGTGACAGAAAGAGCATTGTTTGGTCTCACAGGTAATTTTCCAACTTGCAAGATGTTCACTAAACCTCCCCAGAAGCACCAGTCCTGAAAGAGCTCTGCAATACGACTGGAAATTCAAGTATTGCCCACCCTGACAATAATGAAATACATGGAGCAGCGGATGAGAATGAAAAGGTGAAGTATGGATCCCAGGCTGAATGACAGCCTCTGGAACCTCTCCTTCTCCTTGCTGGACCTGTTAAATCTGCAGTTACTGGTGGCCTCAGGGAGGACAGTGCACCATAACATGTGTCCCTGTCAGGATCAATAAAGCAAGGGATTGAATACCCCCATTTGGATGCCTGGAGCAACCTGTGACCAAACCAGAGGAAAAAAATAAGGGAAAGAATGCATTTAACTTATCTTATAAAGAACATATTTTCAAAAATCTAATCTTCTAAGGATCTGAGTTGCTTCAGGGTTTTGTTTATATTTTTCATTTAGGAGTCTCCCTTGGGTCTTTTCTTTGCCAGGAGCACAGTGGGCAAAATCAGGATCTTTGGCTTCCCCAATGTGCTCAAGAACTCTATGGATAATTTAAGCTTTCCTACTGCAGTAAAACAGAAAGTTCATAAAAATAAATAGAGTAATACTTTGCACTCATTCCACAGGAGGCTTGTGCTTCATAAAAACTGTTCAGTGAAACATCTCTTAGAAGTAGGTAAGTGTTGTTTTCCCATATCACAGATGTGAAACGGAGATACAGGATGTGTCAGGACCACCTAAGTCACTGAGGACTATTCTTCAAAATGGTAATTTTGTTTTTCTGGAAGTCATGACTAATTCACCTTTATGTGACATGTCACCTTAGCATACTTAAAATACTAATGCCTGAATGTGTGTAAGTATTTTGATGCAATTTCTTACTGTTATCTTCACCTCTCAGTGGTGCATAACACATCCACAGGAGAAACAAACATATAATCATCCCTCAGTCATTAGAATGCAAGTCCCAGGATACTGCTTAAAATTGCTAGTGAAGATATATCAGCATTAGGAAGCTGGACTTTGAGCTGGAGTAGCAAAGTCCCTTGTACAATTTTCATTCTGCTATTACCAGATTGTGATGTCTTACATCTCTGTAACAAAAACTACTCTAAGTTCAAATAACTTCTGAAAATGGGACAGATGCTCCTTAAAACTGATTCCAGTGTATGTTTCCGATTTCATCCTCTGAAACTTCGATCACATACCCAGATCTTCCAAAATCCCATTTCCTCATTTAATCATAAGAAATTCTATAATAGAAAGCCTCTGAGATCATCAGTGTAATCTCAGCAATCATTGCATCAACAGCAGAAACAGAACATGACAATGTTTCTATAACTGTTAGCTGAAAAGCTAGCTTGCCAAGTAGCTTTTGCTTTTTCTTTTTCCAGACATTAAATTCCATTAATAGAATGCAGCTAAAATAGGCAGCAAAAAATATGTATTGTAAGCACTTTTCTTTGATTATTTTTCCATAAAAGCAACTTCAGGACATATCATCCAATGGCAGGTAGGGGGGAAGAGTATGACCTTAAAGGAAGATTTAGAGAGAAGGGTATTCTTTGAAGAATGATTCAATGTAGCCAAAACAATGACAATAACAAGACATGGGGCAATTCCACCCTTCCCCTTCAACATTTCTTTATTCTTCCCTCTATTTGACAGTGCCCAATCTTCTGCAACAGGCAAAAGCTTTAAGGATGCAAAAGAGAAAAGGGTTTAAAAGGAATTCAGAATATGTCAATAATCAGCGTGGTTTACTTTTTTTAATTGGTACATTCTTCATCATGATGGCTACTTTACAGGGATCTCTCCCAGGGAGCTAATTTAGCCTGAATAATGGGTATCTTGGCCTATTAGACTAATTTTCATTACTGGAGACACAGTGATATGGAACTTAAATGCCATCTAACCTTGTTTCAAACAAGCTTAAAATCTAAACCAGGAGAATTTAATCTGGTAGTTTAATCAAAGTTATCACACATTCAGGAACAAAAGATGTGAGCTGCATATTTTTAGTTATAGGCAGAAAAACATCTCTGCCTGCTTAACTGAGTTGCATATCTAACCCATAATCCAGGTTTTGAAGACAAGATTCAACTCACCTGGCTTTAGGTGTCTTATTTCTAGATATTTAAATTTACTTGTCTATACTTTCTTTAAAATCAAAGGAAGCAGGCAAGTACACAATTACATCATCAGCTGAAGGGGGAAATTAGAATATGGGAGATTAACCTGATTGGGAGGTACCTCTGCCTTCATAGACAGAACCTAGCAGACTTTCTTAAGCCAGATGATCCCTTAAAACAAAGTTAGATGGACTGAAACGAGTTCCCAGAGTTGTCAATACCACATTCTGTTTAGGAGGGTGAAAACGATACAGAGACACCAGACTAAAATCTCTTCATTCCCTAAGTCCTGTTCCTTTACATTCTACTTCCCTATTTTTATTCAGTTCAGGAGTTGACACAGTGTAAAGTACATTTTAATTTAAATAATTTTTCTTTTGGTCAGGTGGTCTGACTTTAATGGTGTACCTTTAACTGCTGCTCACTGGTTCTTCTCTGACTAGATCAACTTTCAATTCTTGTTCTTCAAGGTCATTTTCCATGTTAGCACTAAATCCTTGCTTCTCCTTTCCACTGTCCTCTCCAAGTCCTTTGTCCTGCTTTTGACTATTCTCTCACCATTTCCTGAGAGACACTCCATTTTTTTCACCACTCACTACAAAAAGGAGTCTGTCTCCTGAATGCTATCAAATTTTACATCCATATCTGAACTGATAAGGTGTTCATTTAAATGTATTCTTCTATCAATAGCCTTCTGGAATCAAGAAAATTGAATTTCATCAAAATAATCCAGAAACACAGGGATCAGTGGAGGTAGAACTCTGTATGCTTCTATGCCTTATGAAAGAGTGTTATACTGTACACTGGTTATCATAAGAAAGAGGAAGGCATCTCAAATTATTAGAGGAAAACTCTTTTTCAAATTCAAAGAGTTCAGAAGATGAATGACAGTTAAATGCCTATTACCTTAAAATGCCTGTAGGTAGCCTAAAAAAAGGCTTCCTTACTTCCTAAACAATGCAGTTTGATGTCAATCCTAAAGAGGCATCTTCAAGAAAAAAGAAAAAAAAAGAAAGAAAAAAAACCCAACAACAAAAAACCAAAACAAAATTTCAGCACTACTGTTGCTTTATTACATTTTTGTTCTAACACACGGACACAAAAACAACACATAACAGCCAATTTATGGCACTTACTTCCATCTGAATTACCATGTTGATAGAAAGCATGGTGGAAACCTCCAAAGGAAGGAAGCCTGAGATCAACAGTGACATGAGTGGGATCTGGATAGCTCAGAGACGTAGGGCATAGAAAGCCAAGAACACAGAATTAAGGACTAACTTCCTTCTCTTTCACTTTAACATCTACTTCCTGCCCCTAATGCCTGCAGCCATCAATAATATCTGCTTGCTGACCAGGCCACACCCAACACCTTTCAGAGTTACAGCTATGCTTGTCTTTAAAGACAACCCCGTATTTGGATTGAATAAAACAGACTTGCTGCATCACATCAGTCACATACTCCACTTATTTCAAAGATGACTTGGCTAGATTCAACGAGGTTATATCAGTGTAAACCTGAAATCGGTCCTCTACATTTAAGGAAGTCTTACAAGACCAACAGCAACGAAACAAAGAGCAAAAACTAACCTGGAGTCTGATTTCAAACCTTAGTACATCATTCAGCTACCACTGGTCTAAGATCTGTAAGCACTCAAAAAACTAAAGGCTGCACCACATTCCCTATGATGCAAAGTGCACGACATTTATTTCCAAATGTGTTTGTAATCTGTAGGTAGTTCATAGATAATAATAAAAAAAACCCCACAACAACAAACCAAGTCCCCAAACCTCAATTCAGAGAACATTTTTATTTGTGTAAAGATATGGAATAGCAAAGAGAAATATCATAGGCATAAACTTCAATAGTTATGATTTTAAGACTGAAGCTTCACAGGCTACATTCATGTTTAAAGTTTACACACAACACTGACTACTAAATAAACAAATTCATTCTTCAGAGAAATCCATTTAGGCAACTAAGGCTGTATCTTGTATTTACCTACCCTTACAGCATTGCCAGCCTCTCCTCTAATCACTTTTACCACTGTAGGTCTACTAAAATTTAGACCAATTTTAAGATTACAGTCATCATAACTATAGTCTGTACTAGACATTCATACAGGTTGATCCATGTTTCAGTTGAAAGAATATTTTTTAGTCTTATAGAAAAAATTGGTGGGATCTAGGTGCCTTTTCATGTAAGCTGTATGTTAAAATCTTTCCAGATTTTGGCAGATTCACTAACATTTATGAAAGGCATTAATGTCATTGAGTGGTCAGTGTTAGAATATGCATTGCTGTCTTCCCTGCAAGATTTTGTGATGTGATGTTTTGATAATTACTTAATGAATAATGTATTGGTTTACTGTGCTAATTCACCAATTATCAAGATTATATTCACTCTTATAAACTTAATCTCCAAAGAACATTGAAATAAGTGCTGGGATGTATTTACGATACAGACATTTATGTCAGAGGCAGTTGTTTGGAATTTCCATAGGTCAAGACAGAGAAGTAGACTCTTTTGTGATGCAATTTAGTGTCACCATAAATGTCAGCATTACTATGAGTCAAATCAGTGTTCCAGCCTATTGTCCACAGTAGGAAACTTTTGGTACCTGCAAGATAGAGGTACAAGATCTGCTTTCTAGATGTCTAAAGTTAAGGTGAAAGACAGTTCATCACAAGTGCTGGTCTGCCTGTGGTGAACCTGTGAGCCTCCTGTGGAAGGTGGGATAAAATCTGGTACCAACCTCACACGTGCCAAACCAGTCAGGTTCTGACAAGTTATGTGAATACACCCCCTGCAAATCTGCTCAGTTTTATAGAGGTATATAGTGAGTAGTTGATAAAAGTCAAGGAATAAGTTCCCTGTCCCTGGCTTGGTCACTGCACAGTTGCTATGTGACTTCAAGAAAGACACTTAACTCTCTCTGTGCTTCTGCTCCATTTTCCGCATTTTGTTTCTCCATTCCAGAAAGGGAGGTCAGCCCTTTGGAAGCATTTACTTCTCAAGTGAATTACATAGCAGCAAAAACGTATATTTGCTAAGAAATAATCTGAAAGTATCAGCCCTACAACCACTGCAGTTTGCATATACATATTCTTTCTAACTTTAAATCCATTTCAAAACCTGTGACATCTCAGGTAAAGCTATGGTTTACTGGCCACCAGACTCTCAGCCAGATTTTTTAGATGCACTCAGTTCTTCAGTATGACAGTTGAGGCTAACATTGAATAATACTGACAATATTTGAGCTAGTTAGTTACATACATGTAAGGCACCTGCATGTTCCCAGAAATAAACAAAATAGGTTTCTTTGCCTGTAAAATGTTGAGAATTTTTTTTGGCCTTATTTTCTGGGATACATTCACAGCATGGTGTTTCATTGCTATCAATTCCATATTGTATGCAGTGTGGAATTTAGAATGACAGCAGAATGGTTTGCATTGAGAAAATACTAGCTGAAGTGTACTGCAGAGTCTATCTGTTTTTCTCATTGCTAGATCTCTTTAAAAGTGCCTGGAATATATTTTTAGCCTTTTTTTCTTCTTCTTCTTCAAGAGAGGGAGAAGATATTTATTATGTAACCGGTTATTTTTTGGTCAAAAAATGGGGCTGTCATTTTGTAGAAATATTGAAGGGGGAGGGGAAGGGAAGGTAAACATTCAACCAATATTAGCTCTGAAGTGCTGGGTAATTGTACAGGGCCCTGGGCAAAAACAAAACATAGATGTGCAGTAGTCATAGCACATCTTGTCTTAACTTGTCTTTGTTAGTGTAAGTGAAAAGGTTAATGCTGTTCAATTCCGTCAACGCAGAATGAGGCACTGTGGCACCTTTGAAATCTAAACTTACCCACAGTACAACTGATGTGATTCCTGAGAGAATCACGTTATTCACAAGTAAGTTTAATAATATGAATGCCAATTAAGCACGTGCTGGTGTGTTATATATATATTAAAGAGGGAAAAAAGGGCAAAAAAAAAGCCCAACAGATTGCTTTTAGTATGCTTATCACAGGGTAAAGCTTTGCTGCTGTCTACCAGCAACATATGGTAAGGTCTCAGCCACCTACTAGCCATAAGGGCTTAATCCTACTAGCCAAGACAGATACCAGGAATGGATCCCTGCAAGAGTTTTGAATAGCATGCATGGCAGTTCTAAGGAATAAAGCTGCCTTTAAAGCAGAATAATTGATGATGACTTAAATTCAATGCCAATTAAAAATGTCAGGGGCTGCTTCTTGACTGCCTTGCACTTTGTGTAATCAGTTAAATTCAGAACAAAGTGTGTGCAAGAAAGCTGCCAAACCATCCATGTTTGGCACAGACCTGGCAAAGGCATATATGGTGACACAGGTGTAAGCCAGGGAAGAAGCAGATCCTCAGTTTTTTAGCCACATCTTCATCAAGCATAATGCCATTCAGCTCACCTTAAATTACCTAAATCATAAAACAAAACCTCAAAATAAAAGTGAAATAAGTATTAGTACTATCTGCTATTTCATTATGAACCTCTGACTATTCCTATTCCTTTTCATTTTTCTGTTTGTCTAAACAAATACTTTTGACCATTCTACCCCTTAGTGTCAGAGTAACTCTTCATAACATAGATGCATTAATCTCAGGAAATACACAGCAAATTGGATGTGATTTCTCCTGTACACACCTTGCCTATTAATAGGGACAGAATATTGGGGTTTATTATTTAGAAAGTAGTCAGGCTAAAGGGCTGGGTATGACCAACTTGGTGCTCCCAGCATATCAAGCCCTTGGAGTGCTGCTGATTTAAACTACTGCACTTGAACATTAGCATTCATCGTTACCAGGCTCAGACTCCAGTCGTGGAGCTCTACACACAGACAATTCCTTAGATCTTCCATTAGCTTCTCTGTATTTGATCCCAACAAGGAGTCCACATGTGGCAAATGTGAATAACAGGTCAATATGAAAATACACCCCACTTTCACTAGTGCCAACTCCAGAGCTGGAAGTGTGGCCACAGCTACAGGCATACCTAGCTTGCATAGGATGATTATGATATTGAATCTGCATAATGCTTCTGGCTCCATTCCCAAAACTACCCTCTGTGCTAGGCTCACGCAGGGCTGGCAGAGGATTACTCCATGAGGCACGAACGACATAGAAGGCCCCTGCTCTTCTGCTCCTACGGTGATACCTCTCTTAACACATCATTAGGTCATGCAGTCTCCAGACCAAAGTTTTCTACAACCACCTATGACTAAAAATCTCTTATTCTTGTCAGCCCCCCACTCCGAGCTTGATTTCAGAGGATTTCAGTTTTCAGCATCTGAAAATATGAATATGTCAAGAAGCAGACCCAAAGCTGCAGGTATCTTTCCTATATTGCTAAGGATTAAAAGAGATTAAAGATTTTGTCATATACCAGCAGTAAATCTATTCTACTGCCATCAACCCCCCAAATACGATCCACTATTTCAAGATCACTCATTTTGAGATGACTAGCTTTAGAATCGGGTGTCAAATTTCCAGAAATGATTTCAAGTAGTGGAATCCTTAAATTTATTCAGACCAAAGGTATCTGGAATTGAGCACTTAAAACAGTGAAACCAAACAGTCCCCAGCTCAACTACATACCCAAAACCTCCAGAAAGCTAATACTTTCCAAAATATATTTCTTTCAGTTCTATCTTTGGTTACATTTCGAAGCCTTTTATTATTAGTAAAACTATGAGTCACACTGACTTTATTTTGATAAAAAACAAAAGGTCTAAAATACTCCCCCTTTCTTTGTCTCTCAGCAAGCAAAAGATGGATCAAGTTTCCTCAACAGCAGTGTTCTAACCTCCCTTATTTTGATGTTCTCCATTTACCTTTCTCAGAGTAGGTCTTTGATATGGCTGGAACCCATCCTTACAGATCTACCTAAATTGCTCTTGGGACTATTACACATTACCATACTCCAGGAAAGAAAGGGATCCAATCCACTAGGGAAGGACAAGCTATAGCCATAATAATCGTGAGCCAAACTCTTGTCTTCATTTGTATGAGTAGGAAGATAAAACAGTGTGACTTATATTCATGAACACAGGTGTTTGTAGACAGACGCAGACCCAGCCTTGTTTTGTGTCCAAGTCTATCATTTGTACATACAAGGAAAAGGGAGGAAATAGATTGTCACATAACCACAGAAAAGAGTTGTGTTCAATGACAAAACAAAAAATTGAAGTAAACTGAAGCATCTGAAAAGAGGAACATGTTAGAAGCACCTTTCACCTTCTCTGCTCAAAGAGGAGATCTGTCCTCCTGTTTGCTATTGATGCTTTTCTAAAACAACTTTAATTTCTCTTGCTATTTAATACATGTCAGAGCACTTGACAACACTCACAATCTATATTAATCAAAGCCTCAGTAGCTGCTGCAGCCTGAGCAGGAGTATAATCCTTAAGATTCAGTCCCCCCTCAAAAGGAAAAAAAAAATGGCAGTAGTTTGCCTGACAACAGGGTAAACAGATTATTGTGTTATTGCTGGCTGATTGCCGGAGTTATTTTGGAGCTCCATAATTCGTTTAAAGAGATTTTTGACATTTATGAAATGACTTCTATAATCAACTGACAGTGCAATATCCTATAATTGTTCAATTAAAAATGACTACTAGTGCATTCATTTATTAGTAGAATCAGATAATTGTCTTGCCACTAAAGAGTACTTCACACTTTGCGCATCAAATGAAAATGTTTGAGTATAAATCTGTGGCACAGAAGCTAAAGTCCTGGGGATTTTTCAAGTGAAGGTGTAATTATTACAGGCCTCTGAAGTAAATATGGTTTCATGTGATAATCTTTAAATGGATTACCTGTGTCTTACAAGACACACTTCTGCATAAACTGTCACATCTGGTGAGATGGACACAAACAGGTTTTCAGTGGCAGGTGAGACTCCTGTGATTTAAAAGAGGGTCAGCTTAAAAATTGGCAATCTAAATCGCAGAGCTGATCTTCCTTCCTTCCCCCCCTCCTGTTCCTGGGAGGGCACTGTTCTGCTGGAGGAAGGCAGGAGCGTGGGGGTGCGTGCAGGTAAAACAGTTTTGCATGGGAAATTGGGCTGGAATATGGACACATGAACTACATAGCCCCAACCACAAATGCACACCCATACCCTGTGCTCCTGGGAGGTATTCAACATCTTCATGAAATATCTGGTGATTTTTAGATATGTTTGAAGTCCACTTGAGGTCACTGAGCACCTTGAAACAATTTCAGAATAGTTGCTTTCTCTTTAAAATTGAACATTTTAACTTGCATTATCCAAACCATCTGCTAAGCAAAATCACAGATCAATTTTTCATTAAATAATAAAAAAGCTCTGTACATCAAGTAGGTAGAGATCATATGGAAAACTGTGTAAGCATATCACTGAAAGGCAAGCAACAGCAGCAACCCCTTCACGAAATATAATGTTGTTTTTTAATTATCTCTCTGTTTCTAAGGACAACCTTCCAGGATACTTGGCTAAAACTCACAATTTATATTCAGATAATAATAATTAAAGAAAGACAGTGCCTAGTCACCAGATGGAAGATAATACTTAATTTTTGGCTGCTACAGTATACTATTTAGTAATGTCATTTCAGAGTCTCAGCTGAGCTTAAGCCCTGCTCCCCTGTTCCATCCCTCCCCCACCACACACCAGTTTGATAACAGAACATAACGCTTCTTCACCTCGCACTTGAGCTTTTCTGTATTGCCATTACACCCGTGATCTTCAAATGCTTTAATGAACCAATAATTAACGAGTTATTTCTTATACCGTGGCTTCGCCAAGTGTTACTTTCTCTGTGCTGTGCAGGGAGAAAGCTGTAAAGCGGGGAATTACTGCCAAATTTTTTGCTAGCAGTCCCAGGATTAGGGGGAGGGTAGCTGGCTCCCATCTAGAGCATCAATGCGGGAGCATCTGGAGAGCACCTCATATTACAGCACAGAGCCAATTAAAACCAATGGGGGGATGTAGCTGCTCGTAAGGGAGCAGAATCCAGGCTTAGCCCAGCACCCCCTCCCTGGGCAGACCTTCACTAGCAGGCTGGTGCTAACTGGGCACACTGGAGCCCTTTGGCAGAGCCCAGCCAGCCCCAGCTCTCCCCTTCTGGACTCTAATCACAAACTCATCCTTCCTTCTACTTAGAAAAAAAAAAAAAAATTAAAATCAATGTGTCCTTATATCAGATCAGCTCCCTACAGAGCTTTGCAAATGACCCACCAAGGATAAGCTGCTTCATTGACGGCATTTTTCTCCCCATTTTATCCCCCATATGCCTTTTCTGTTGTTGTTTGTTGTTGTTTCAAACCCATTTTTCTGCGCGTTGTATGGATTTTAGAAAGACTTTTGATAAAGACGGTCCTGGCAGCTGGATGATAAATATTATTTTCTTAACCTGCCTAGCTTTGTCAGCCACCTGCAACCGCAGCCTGCCACGCGTTGGAAGCAGCTCATTAACTTTCCCACAGCTTCCCAGGAGTTTTCCTTGTTTTCTTTCACCTTGGGTGTGTGCTGCCTTCTCCGTGAACAGTTAACTACCCGAGCAGGCCGAGCGGGCTTTGGCACCGCAAGCATAGCACGCTTCAGGCAGCCTCCCTGCTAAGGCTCAAAATCTCTCTTAAACACATTAAGCAGCCCATTTTGGATTGATAGTGCAGTAATTATTCTGCTTCACCCTAAAAACCATCCTGGGGTAATTGGCGCAGAGGAAAATTACCCAGAGTCCTCTGCCACCTGGTAGTTAAGGAACGAATCCAGGGAAAGATAAGTGAAGCAGGGAAAAAATCGGCACTTATTTGATTTTAATCTCACCACTTTGCAAGCATTTAAATTGCCTTAATCAGGTGGCTGGCTCCCAGCCTAGCTGGTAATCTGTTATCAAATTTGAAACTAGATTTTTTAAAATGTCAGTGTAGGCTGAGAATTGAAGTCTATTAACAGTTATGAGCCTCCCTCCTAAACTTCCATAATCTATGTATTAATGATCCCTTTTACAAAGCTGTCAAATATTACTTTATTATAACTATATATTAGTAACGTCAGTGTAAAAGCAGGATTTAATTATTTATTTTTTAAAGATGAGGGGTAAAAAAGCCAAACCCCATACACATACACAATGCCGACATTCTTAACACTGAAACCCGATTTTTCTGAGGCAATAACTTGAGTGTATGGAATAACCTTGATAAATGTAATTGAATTTTTCTCTGATAAGATTAACTAGTGGTAATTGTGAATGGGGAAGGTCTGACCCACTACAAATGAGATGTATGACGAGCTGAAAATAATCAATTTTTTCCTTTCTCTTTCTCCCCTCCCTGCCTCCCCCACCCTCCCCGAAAAGAAAGAAAAAAAACCCCTGAAATAGTAATTTTGGGCCTGGCAGGATGAAGCATTTATGTCTGAAATGTTTTTGTATGTGCTGATTATCTGCTATCTTCTCAGTGTGTCTAATTGTGCTGAGCTCAGTTTAAAATGAGATCAACACATTTAAACCCCAGAAGGCTTAATTAAGGGAGGGACTTAATGCTTTACAAAAAAGGGGAATTTACGTCTTTTGAGAAATGTAGTATAAATTCTACCTGCAACTTCCCTGACTAGAGTACTCCAAAGTCTTCTAGTTTATTAAATTACTTTTAAAAACAAACACAAAAGACAGAACTTTAGAACTTATAATTGCTGTTTGTGTTTGAGAGCTGTGATTTTATTTTTTTTTTCATGCTTACTACTCCTTTTTTTTTCTTCCAAGTGCTCTTGTTTCAAGCTGTCTGGATCAAGCAAACAAGATGCAATATATAAAACAGGCTTGAGAACTCCAGCATTTGAACTCTTCAAATGCATACAACAGATATGTGCTTTTCAGAGCTGTAGGTGTCTTTCCCATTGCATGGAAAACCATGCATGTTAATTCAGAAAAAGCACTCCCCTACCTGGCATTTGTTTCCATTAAGCAGACAAAGTATTGCAGTAGAAATTAAAAAAGGTTGATCGGAAGGATTAATACTTTTTAGTTATGTGATAAAAGTCAATCAAGTATTCTTTGAAAATAATACCACAGTTCTTTTTTTTTTTTCTTCCTCCCTCATTATCGTATAACTCTGACCATTGAACTTCAGTGCTGTAGATCAGGCTAAAACACCACTGACAACTGTGTATTCATATTCTCTTCATTGAATCCTGTGTAGGTTCTGTGAAAGACTCTTCAGAAACATAAAATCTACCAACAATGAAATTAATCACAAAGTACAAAAGAAAAGCAGCTGGCATCCAACTACTGAATAATGCAAAATGTGCAGATTTAAATTACATGTCACCGTTAATGTATACAATATATCTATATCTACACACACACACAGTTGTGCTATAATCAGTAAATAATTTTTCACTGTCTACAAAGTAAGTATCTTAATTCAGAAACAGTATATAGTGAAATTGCATCAAAATTAAGTACAAGATGAGTTCATCATGATTAATGTTACTGCAGTAAACACCAGAAGGAATTAAGTTCAGTAAGAAATGGTTGCAATCTAAAAAATATTTAAAAAAAAAAAAGCTTTTAAATGAGAGAAAGTTGTAAGCGAAACCAGTAAAAGTCTGTGTCAATATCTCTGCATATTCTGTTTCTAATTAGTCAACAGGATCAAATACAACAAGGAAATAAAGTTGTTTGCTTCATTTATGTGCTCATTAGAATATGGATTTTTTATAAAGGAACTACCTGGAAAACTATAGGAGAAAATCACTGGTGGAGTCACTATTGTCATGGAACATTGTGGGTAAATTATAGTCCTGAAGACTGGCATTATTTTTCTTTTACAAAAAACAAAACCCAAAGGAAAACCAACCAACCAACCAACTGACCAAACACCAAAAAACCAATCCAACAAACAAAAAAGAAAATAAAAAGATTTAAAGAGAAAACTGGAGTCCATAACCACTTGCCTGAAATTCTGAAGTTTGCTAGCTCTGAGCTGCATAGCCATATATCCTTGAGAGCAAACAAGAATCCTGTGTACTTTATTTCTCAGCTTTTGACAACCTTTATTATTTCGTTTATCTGCTATTCATAGTGAGATGTAAACATCTTACTTCCCAGTGTGATCCTCATATCAACAGTGGGTCAGTTTAAAATATTGGGAATCAATATGTTATAAAACATCAACCAGTACTAAAAAGACAGAGCTAGAGCAAATTCATTGAATGTCAAATAAAAAATAAACAAACATGGACCGATAAAAAAATGTAGCAAGATGATAAATAAAAGGACAAGGTATTAGAAATATATATTTCTAAAACAATGACTTGACAGGCAAGATGCCCCTACACTAAATACTGAGCAACACAGAGCAAGGAAGATGACAAATTTAACGTAGTCACAGAGAAAATAAGTAGTTTTAAATGTATGTCTTAATTTAATTTAACAGAAAACTTGGATGGTAATAGTGCTTATTACTATTACAGCAGTGATGGTAGCAAATAGTATGGAAGGAGAAAACTTGGTTCAGATTCAGCTTATTGTTTTAATTTATTGGAGTAGAGGTTTCAGACTGACAGTAGAGGCTGGGGACAGCACTCACATCTCAGGCAAACAAACAGGCACCATGGACACCTTGCAGCACAAGCTTGATGCAAATGAACCAGAACTCCTGCTGTTCTTCCCCATTCACAGGCCCCAGTCTAGCCAATGATAAGCCTATAAGCAGAACTGGTCTAAAAAAAAAAATTGACAGAACCATTTTCCAACACAAAAAAGTAATTAAAAAAAAATAAATTGGAGGAAAGTGCTTGTTCAAAATATTGTTTGTTTATTTTTAAAACTAGAGGAGTCCATACTGATCCTTTCAAACCTCAGGTGATTCTTTTCAGAGACATAATAATATTTGGTTTATATATAATAATTTTGATTATTTGAAAATATGACATTATACCAAACGTTGATTCAACAGCAGATATTTAATGAAATTATATGGGATAAATATATTTACATGTTGTACATTGTAGGGCAACATTTTGCCATGAGCAAAATGAACTGATCAGAAATTAACCAAATTAAATTATGGACTACAATTTCCCACTTTTTAAGAACTTATCCATGAGAAGATTTGATTTTTTTTTTTTGTTAAAAGTAGGAAATGTATAAGTTTCTTGTCAAGCAAAAATCCTTTTTCTAAACAACCATACGTATGTTTTCCCTCATTCTCAAATAACTGTCAAATTTCAAAATATAGCTAAAATAGACTGAACAAGAAATAGATACTGAAGCTTCAAAAGACGGAGGGATTTGCAGAAAGGAGGAAGGGAGAAGGAAGGATGAAAAGGAAAGAACTGGAATTCAGAGGTTTGGGTCAGATCTTCATCTACCTTACAGAGTATAAAACATCATTTCTTATGACCTTCCCTACCTGTGAGCCTTGTTGTCTCCACACATCAGCATTGGTCCAACAATGCATTATATGAAGGCAAAATGAAGTACATCAAGATGCGAACTCAATTCCCTTATTTCTGTAACTCCTGTGAAATACTATTCTTCTGCACCACTTCATTCACCTTAAACATTTAGTTACAACCTACTAGAAGGCTTCAATAATTTTTTTGTTTATTTGGTTTGTGAAATTTTTCTTTCACTTGAAGATAACTTTTTAAGTGCCGATTTGAAATGAGAAGGTTTTTTTAAAAAAAGTAAAATTTGCGAATAGATGTACAGCATTTATTTCATTCCCTTTAATGACATTCCCAGCCATTTTAACAAATATACTATTAATCTCATATATACTGTCCAACACTCTTAATATCCATCTTGTGATTTCATGTGGACTCAGGGTTTTATCACCAGCCACTGCTCACGGCCTTTCAAAAACCCTCATAAGCCCTACCTAAGGGCAGAAAGTACCCTGAAGCAAGGGCAGGAGGAGGGGCTGACTGTTAAACTGGAAATACAGAGGCCAAAATGGAGGCAGACTGACAATGACAGCACAAAAAGCACAGATCATTGTTCACCGGAATTGATCTACACCTCCTCTCTGATTTCTTCTGCCAGAAGAGTGAAGAAAACAGCAGCTCATTAATTGCCTCGCCTTAGGACCCTCTTTTATTTGGCTCCTTTCTTCTTCTATCGCTTGCTGAAACACTTTTCCTCTATGCAGAAGCCTTTGCAGAGACAAAGTCCTTGTACTTGGTTCAGCCAGTGCACTTACAGTGAGTAAATATGCAGCCTACAAAGAAAAATTCACCGAAGTCAAGAATGAGACCCAAATCTTTTTACACAAGATTAGGTCTTCAGCCATGTTTTCTGTGGTCTTTTGCGTGGTTTCAGGGTCATGTAGCCCTTCTGGACCTGGCCTTCAGACCATCAACCCTACTTCCAGCCCATCAAGCAAAGAACCTGCTTTCTCCTGCTTGTCTGATTTTCATCAGCTCTGCGGTGCTGCAGAACGGAGGAGGTACAATCTGCCAGGGTTCTCATTCATTTTGTGCCACAAAATCAGCCAGGATGCATCTTTTGTTCCTTCAGCTGGAGTAGACCTGTTCTTTCTGGTTTGATTCCTCCTCTTGTCACCTCCAACAGTTTTAGATTTGGGCTCTTTCCAGAGGAGGAAATGGGGAGGCTGAAGACAGGGAGAGTCTGTTTACAGCATGTTGAGTCAAACACTGTAATGTGATTATAATCCTATGTTTTTATAGCGTACCCACTGTGCATAGAAGTCCTACATCTCATTTATTGCCGGTTTTACTATGGCATCTTTTCTACACAGGATATTTAAACCTTGTACCAACTGGCTTCTAATCACACAAACAAGAAGCAAACTTGTGTTCTGATGTTTTTCCTCACTTAAATATTTTTTAAAAGATTTTTGAAAATAACAGCAAAACACCAGTCTGGTAAAATAGCAAGTTTTTGAGATTTCAGTGCCAGAGAGATGGTCCTTGCTAGGCACTGAGGAGTCACCCTATCTGAGGTGTTGGCTCCTGCTTTAGTTTGACCTGGCAAGTCACAGATTGCAAAGCAGCAGCTCCACCACTTGAAATAGGAAAGAATCTTTCTTGAGACACAAACCCGATAAAAATGAGATCATCTTTCAGTTTTCCTGACACTAGAGGGCAAGCCCATTTTATGTAACACTATATTTGATGAAGAATCTTAAAATATAAGCAAGTAAACTGTGCCAACTCTCAATCATTTGTGTCTCCTCATGGACTCCTCTGGCTTCTGAGGTAGAACAACTCTGCTCAAGTTGGTGAAACTAAGAGGACTGAAGAGAGCAGTCATCAAACCCTAGACCTTAAGTAGAAACTCTCAGTGCCTATAAGAAAGGCTCTGATATTAATGATGGATAATGATCAGCTGCAATAATAAGGACATTTTCCTTATCTGTACAGAATTTTTTATTCCAATACCATAGATTCTAGTACTTACTGTAAGAATATTGATTGCCCAGTGGTCAGCAAGATGGATACAGGATGGAGAGAGAGATGTGAAAAATGCTTGAGGAAATCCTTTTCCTCAAATTAACATCTCATTTAACCATTTCTACCCACTAATACAAAATGAAAGAAAAGCGGTGTTTAACTCATGTCTCACTGCTTTCCAGGCTCCTCCATGGTGCCTTCCCCTTTACTAAAATATCAGACACCACAGCTCATTAAGCTGGACTTCGAAAGATAATAAAGCTTATAGAGTCCTTCACTACTCTGAGTTTAACATTTCTTTAATAGAAGACAATGGTCTTGTGGTTAAGCCACAAACTTGGTGTCAGGGGACCTTGGTTACAATCCATTACACACACAGACTTTGGAAAACCATGTTACTTATCTTGCCTTAACTACATTTTAAAGAAGGTCAAATAAATTTGCCTTTCTACTGGATAAGGGAAGGATAATCGAGGCACAAAACACGCCGTGCTTCCTGCAAGGACAGCCTCCTGGGGTGAAGAGTTCATGTCCCACCCAGAGTCATGAACCCTTTGGTGCTAATCAAAGGTGAAAAAAATAAATTGGAAAAAAAAAAAAATCACAAATCAGCTTCCTTCAGATGAAATTGTAAATTAATATAAATGCAGGTGTTGTAAGAATTTGGACTAAGCATATAAAAATCAGGCAAATACATCTATTTCAAAACGAAGTTGCACTTTTTTTTCCAAACACCTGTTACACAGGCAGGCAAATATTTCATTGAAGAGATCTGGGGCTTAGGAGCCCACCTTTAAGATGCCTGCTCTGTTAAACACAGTCAGAAGTTTGGACTCAACTGCCTACACCTGCTTTTAGCATCACTTTAGTCACTCGAGGGTACCCTACAAATCCCTCAACTACCAGTCTGAAAGGACACAGGTTTGTTGCTAGGGCATATGCCATCCCTCATATACATCCTTCATGACCTGTAGCACCTAAAATAGCATTAGACATCTGTGTTTAGACATCCAAACCTCCTATTTTTATGTTCCAAATATTTGGAAAATCGGTAGACATGGTAGCTTCCTATCAGTTCTTCTGCTACAAATCAGGACAAAATTCACACCAAAGTTGTAATTACTACACTTCAGCTAAATTATTTAGAATTATACATACTGCACTAATATGTATTTCCTATGTCACACCTATTAACAATTATCACCATATAGAATAAGTACTTTGCATACAATAACATTTGTAAACCTTGCCTTCTTTTATAAACAACAGACTCAGTTTCCATTTGAATATCTGAATTTAATAGCAGAGTGCTGTAGTCACTAATACCTTAAAAACTAAAGCAGGCATAGAATAAATGTGTGCAACTACAACTGAGAACAGTAGGAGGTAATTCCACTATCTCGCTTCTGAATTGTGCAAACTGCACTGAGGAATGTTCAGCTAAGTCTTGCATAACGCTTTATCATAAATAATTACAGCTTAACTACACTTGGCAAATAAACTTACAAAGCATTTGCTATAAAGCAAAATATCTTCTTTTGAAATTTTGCTTATTCACCAGCTAATTTCAAAACCCCCAGCAATTTGTCATGCAATTCTTAACAGTTTTTGTAGAACAAAGCAGGGCTTTTGTAACACAAAGACTGAAAGTATGTGAAATGTAACACAAATCATTGTTAAAGCTCCTTCACTTGGAAATGACTTAACAGACTTCTTTTCAACCAAATATCAAATATTTGGAATCTGACAACACGTTTGGCAGGACAGGTTTTAGACTGATACAATTAAAACAGTCGTAGTGCTGTCATATCTCTGATGAGCTTTGTAGGAAGAATTAATCAATTCATCAACAGATTTGTCGAGAAAAATATTTTTTCTATTTCAATATAAGTTCCTCCAACTTTGTCACTCACTTCAAGAAGAGATATCACCATTGCCTGCAAAGCTTGTGGAGGCTTAAAAAAATAAAGTAATAAAAAAAATCAGACTTACAAATACCTGATAAATAAAGCTTCCATACACCACTAGTTATGGGACACCACATTAATTCGTGCAATTCAGACTAATGATAGAACTCTCCATCTCTCTTATTTAGAGAATAAAGCCTCTCTTATTGTGCTATATATTGCTGCTGCTTTGAAATATTAATTCACTATAACATCTCATCCAGAAAGCCATTTTCAGCCTGTAATGCCTACTCCCAGCACACAGTCACTGTGAAGGTTTTGGACTGTTAAGGATATTTCACTAGTGAAGAAGTGTATCAGTGTATGGTCCATAATAGCTGCTGCAAGCTATAAAAAAAAAAGAAAACCCCCTGACTTTCAGGTTCTGTACTATTTGTACATAGTTCTACTGCATCCTTGTATCTGGAGAACAACTCATTCAAGGGAAACCATTCACTTGTGTAAGGGGAGAGAACTGATGTTCATTTGTTGCAAACTAAATCATCAAAATGTCTGAGAAAAATCGTACCACAGAAATATCGCAGAGAGAAGAAGAAATCTATGTTTGGACCAATATTGAACTAACACTGGAGGATGACCTTCCTGATGCTCTCCATCTTCATCTATGTTTTTGTGCAACATATATTGCCTAGCAAGGAAGAGCTTATTGGTTTGTCATAGGAATCGTATGATTCAGATGTATTTCAGGAGAATGAATTTGTCTGGATTAAAAAGAGGGATTAGACTGCTGAACTCCAGATCTCCTTGTGAGTGTATGCTATAATGGAAAAGTACCAGATCAGTATCTATTTTAGTGTTTCCAGTCTAAAGAAGTAAAATAAAGTAAAATTCTTCTACTGTTTCAGAAATGCTGAAATCTCCCATGGAAATGAAAATTCCAGAACATCTAAGGGGCCTTAATACCAGCGCTTGACAGATGGAAACTGCACTGAAAGCTCCTTGAGACAGATTCTATTTGCAAGCTAAGGTTGTCTGCATGTACAAGCTCAAATATAGTTTTAAGATCTTTAAGGTATTTTTCTAAAGCAAAAGCATCTATCATAGATCACACATGACATGCTCTAGATGGTCTAGGTAATGTATAAACAAAAGATAAAAGGAGCTCTCCTATCTCCTTCACAAAAGAAATTCTAAATTGTTGCTGTTTAAGACTGAGCTTTTTGCCTTCATTAGAAATTTAATTTATTGTGAATAATAGGTTTTCTTTCTAACTCCTCAGACAGTGATGCAATGCAGCTATACCAGTCTGAGGTGTAGCTCATAATTCCATCTTCTATGCAGATTCAAAGCAAGCAATAGATTGAATTGCAGCCATACCAGCAATTGAAAGATGGTGGTCAGTCAGTCTTCTGAACTGTCCTTGCTGTCTGTGACCTGAGTGTTCAGAAGCCACCTAAGTTAATCCCACTTTACTCCATATCCTCAACCCAAAACTGTAACGCAGCAGGAAAAGCGTCTGGTAAGAAGCCTTTTTTTCATTGGGTAGATATGAGCTAGGTAAGAGCAAGTACACAGCCCCATGTTCTTTTACAGAATATTCAAAAAATAAATAGAAACTTGGTCAACCGTAGCACCAGCTGGACTCTGCTTTAGTGGAGGAAGAGGAAAACTTCGGAGGCACTTCATTTACTTATGAAGCAGATCTTTGTGGATGCTGTGTGCCCTTTCCCTCGCTTCATAAGGGCTTCCTTTATTGAAACCACACTTTACCTAATAATGAAAACTGTGCAAGGGGCACAATAATCAATAATCATTGCAAGATAGATTTGCAAACCCCTGCAAACTTATTACAACTCAGACAACTAAAGAATCATTACAACTTATAAAAAGAGAATATTAAAAAATATATAATTCACAGAGTGGGTAGGTACACTACAAAGACAACAGCAAAAGCATAAAAGTTAAACCAGATTTGTGTGACAAGATGAGCTGCTCACATTGTGAAGAAATGGGCATTTTCTCTTATACATGTAGTCTGCAACTTTTTACACTGTAATAGCTAGGTTACAGGTGGTAATTCTACCACATTTTACTCTACAATTACACTTGAATAAATCCTACTTTAAATTAATGTGCATTGGCACTTACTGAGTTTGAACATTCAAAATGCTCTCAGCAGTCACAGGCTTCCAAAGAAAATGTGTCTGACTCTTCTGAAAAGCAGGTCACCTCTTCAAATACCTAATCATGGCTATATCTGTCTGTTTTTTAATATCCATCTCAAAAACATCTATTTGTCACTGTTACAGAGTATTTTTGGGTGAAAGACAAAATTGTTTGAAACCAAGTTCCATAGTTGGGGTAATGTGGAATATGTTAAACATCACCATTCACTGAGCTGCCTTGCTAAAGTGGCACTCTGAAACAGGTGTTTAGCAGTAGGGTTATGATATTTTTCATCAAAATGGGGTTTCAGAGACACAAGTTACTATATTCCTTGAAATCACGTTCCAGAACGTCAGCATTACCTATGTTTTTGGTTCTGGGAACTAATCTCCAGTCTCGGGAAAAAAAGAGAGCATATTCCTCAATCAAGGTCATACCAAACAAAAGACTGCAAAAGAGACTTGAGAAAATCAGTTTCCAGATTTCAACCAAGTTTCTATGCTTCTTCTAGTGTGAGGATTCCTCTTAGTCCTTTAAAGCAGTATCAAAAGAAGCATTAAGATCATCACCGACATAAAGAGTCAAAAAATTCTTGTGTTTACTCCATTTACAAAGATAGCAGGTGATTTTTTTCTGATGCAAAAGAAAGCGGAAATTGCAATTCTATATACTAAAAGCACGTAATGCTATATATAATAATATAAAGGTTTTGTCAAGTAAATATTGGGCCTTAACTGCAGAAGCAGCTTGTACAATTCCTCAATATTGTAATTGCCAGCTTTATTTTCTTATGCTTGAGCAAAAAGCTGCATCTTCGGGAAATTTACAATTTGCACTATTTATTGAGACAGTTCCAATTCCTTTTTTATTTGTTTTCCAAAAGTACCTATTTTTTACGTCTGCTGACCAGTGCAAAATCAAGCCCACTAATGTTTATAAAATACCACATTATTGTTAGATATCGAATCCAAATGCAAGCACTGCAGCTTCTAACAGATAGGAGCTTGATGGAATCTGTCTGGAGATTGCAGGTGTCCAGATTGTCTCAGCACCTACTCTGGTAATAGCCCTTGACACAGAAGACAGAAAGAGCTCAGCATTTTGTAAAACTTTCTGAAGCTTTGACATTTTAACAAGAACATAAAAATACCTCTCTTGCCTTTAATTTTCAGGTCTATTATGAGCTTAATAATTATAAACTCCGAGGAAATCCAGACAGTTGCCTATTAACATTTAAGGTAGTGATGTGCTGCACAGATTGAACAGGAAAAGAGGGATAGAATTGATGCAATATTTTTTTCAGTGGTGCCTTGATCTAATGTTTTATCTGGTGTATAAATAGGACACTAAATGATCAAGAAGGCTAAAATGACTCTGGCAAACACAAAGAAGTGATCCTTTTTAGTACTTCAGAAATGTGATAAATTAGCTAATACCTCTCGTTCTTACATAAATATTTTTGTTAGTAAATCTCAAAATGCTTCATTAAGGAGGTAAATGTCAGTGCTCCTGTGATGCAGAGACACACATAAAAATCAGTGGGTAGTGGCAAACCTGGGAGTACAGTCAAGATCCCCTGATACAGATATAATTTTGCACCTTCCCAGCCCTGTTCAAAACAGACTTCTGAATCTGTCAGGGCTCTGGGTGACTTCCACCAGGTAGAGGGGGTAGAGGCAGTGCCTGGCCCCTCAGCACAGGGTGAGCCAAGCTCCCTTTGCTAGCTCTGACTCGGATACGAGTGGTGACCAGAGCTCCATCACTGTTAACATGAAGAATTCCTACAGAATTCCTTCCACTAAGCTCTATTACTGCAGCATGGCACGAGGAAGGACGGGTGAATGTCTATCTCATTGCTTAGCTGAGAGAAATTGCCCTTCTGACTATGTTAAAAAAATAAATTTTCTTCTTACTTAAAGATTCATAACCCCAAGAGGAAGTTGCTGTGCACGCGCTTTTTTACTTTTTGTAAACAGGACACAACGGGCTTCTGTGTAAAACAGACCTTGTGATTTGGTCAAAGTCAGTAAGGTATGTACTGTACTCTAACTTTTTTCTTTAAAAGATACTTTATTCTATTAGATGGAAATGGTACCAGGGCAATTCACCCCCTCCTGGCTTTCCTATCTATGTGTGAGCATCTTTGAGAAGTGGGATTAGAGAGAAACCTGCAGGCATATTAATAAATAAACTTCACATGCTGTTTGATATTAAGTAAACATACCGCTAAATATTTCTCTAGGGAGTTGTGATCTCATAACCCATGGACTTCTAATTTGGTTACCTGTGACATGTGGTTCTTACCCCGGGGGTTCCACAATGAATTAATTCTAAAATGCCTTTTAAAGTTTAACATACTAAGATAAAATAATCAAACATATGTTCTTGAAAAAACTTGGTTCACTTTTCTTCATAGGTAACATGAAGTGCTACTATTAAAAAAAAAAATAATACAAAAAAAAAGGTAACTGAAGATCCTTAGTCAGGGAGACACACATGTTCCTGGCATAAGATAAAAGGATGGAACCCATTCTGGAAAAAGAATTTGCCTCTGCATCAGGGAAATTTCCCCTCCCAGCAACAATACTCACTCTGTTATTACAACAAAAAGAGTCCTACTTTAGGAAAACATGTGTTTGTCCCTGTATTCACACATAGAAATATTCTTGGTGCTTTCTCTACATGTTCATCCTTTTATTCCACGCTGTAGAGGATGAAAACTCACCACTGAAAAATGGTTAATGAAAATATAGTTGTAGTGTTTTTGGGGTTGAGAGTTTTTTCCTTAAGTGAATCTCGATTTTGCAAGAGGTGTGTCTGCTTGACATTGATCAGACAGACTGGACTGGATTTTACCCAGACTACAACTTCCCATGGTGGGCAATGATGTGGAACTCCCACGATTTCAGATTTCTCTTTCACATGACAAGAGGCTGTGTGGAATCCCAGGAAAGACAATTCATCTAAACTACCAAGGGGAATGGAACATGAGACATCATTCTCACAAATTACTACTGAACCCTGACAATGTTGGCAGCTCCAAATTTTCTGAGTTTGGTTAGATTTTCCACCTAAATATTGCTTCTGAAAAGTAGATAGGTACTAATAATTTTCCCTATTCTGATCAACTTTGCTTCAGAGTTTCCAAAATAATTTTCTCAACTTTGAGTCTCCGGTAGTGTTTTTCTCTGACAGAGCACAAAATGATTGTAAATACTCTTTACAACCAGCGCAATGTAAATATGGGAAAAAAATAAAACATACATTTGCCTCATTTTCCATTTATGATAATGACTGGGGAATTAACTGCAAAATGCTTAGAAATAAAGTTTTTAACTCAGAGCAAAGTGGTACAGTGAGCCCATCACATTCACAAACCAAAAAGCAGGAACATAGACATCTACATGTGAAAAGAAAAACAACAAAACAGGAATATCAAAATTACAGATTTGGTAGTAACAATTTCAGCAATGTTTTTCAACCAGGAGCAGGGCTCAAGGACAGCACATATTCTCAGGAAAAGGACCTTGATAACTACAGAGCTACAGACCTCCTATAAATAAGACAAAATCAGCATGTGAAAAACAATTTTGAAAAAAAAAGTTATAAAACAGGATACTTGATCAGAGGTTATCTTTTTTACCACCTCAAAATGGATTTTTAAATTTATCTGAAGCTAAATCTGAGCTAAAAGTCACCACATCAAAAAAGCATTGTTTCATTTGCAAAAAAACCCCAAAATATAACAAAAAAACCAAAACAAAAAACCTCAAACCCAGAGTTTTTTGACTCAAAGTATTTGATTTTTCTGTATTGCACAATGTAAGAAAGTGAATATTTTTCATTCTATTTTATTTAATTTTGTTCCTTTTTTTTCCTATTTTATTTAATTTTGTTCCTTTTTTTATGTAGGAAGCTGCTCAGTGTTCAACAACCAATGATTGCTTTGACTTGAAAGACACTGTTACTTATTTCCTTATTGCAGGAAAACCATTAAAAGAAGGTTTTGGACAACCTATACCACTGTAATACAGCCTGCATCAGGTTTTCTGCAGAACTTAAAGGATGCTCAGTGACATAAACTGTATGTGCAGCACCATTTTATTTTTTTTTTTCACTTTGGTGGGGCAAACTAACTATTATCACAGTTCTTCACATTGAAAGCTGAGAAAACAGACTTTAATTGAGAGGGCTAACATCACACAGGACAGTCCAGGAATAGAAGCCAGATGGCTTGATTACCTGCCTAGAGTTCTAACCACTGTTTAGCTTTGCTTCTGAATTTCCTGTTTCTCAAGATGGACAATCTTCCCAAGATGAGAGAATCATGTCATATATCTCAATAGTTTATTATTTTCTACCTCAGCCTCACAAGAAAAGTTTAAAAAATTTCCTTGGAAAAAAAATAGATGAGATATAAATGAATACATGACAGAATCAATTTTTCTTTTAGCTAAAGGGCATAATATACAGCAGTGTGTCTCCTGCTGCTGAAGGGAAATTATTGGAACATCATTCTGCTGCCCTATGAATGAGGACTATCAAAGAGCTTAAAGAAAGGGATAGTTACCAGGGAGAGAGGGAGAGGACAGGAAAAAAGTTCAATTGTTTGACTTACCCCTATACTTCCTACACAAGAAATCCAGCATCTAAAAAAACATGCATAATCCATGCAGACTCATAAACCCTTGACTCCTCCAGGAAAACAGGGTTGTGCTTATGGGGAATTTGGCTGCAAAACATGTCCTCTTTTTCCTGGGAAAGTTACTATCCTTTGGCTTTGACAAAGGTGCAGAAGAGTTTATCCCTTCTCAGTGAGGTGCACTGCCGCGGTCCGAAGAGGGGATGGGACACGAGGAAGGGTGCAAGTAGAATGCCCTATTCACGCGTGCACACTGTCTTTTTGTCGGCTCGGGCAGGGAAAGGGCCAGAACATAGGGCGGAGCATGAGACAGACAAGCAGGGGAACAAACCAGGATCGGGACATGGACAAAAGCGGGAGGAGTGGAGGAAGCAGGGAGCAGGGAGCAGGCAAACTCATGGCAAGCCTGGGCACGACCAGGTTGTGCACTGTGTAGTGTGAATACAATGAAACCACATAATAACAGTAAAGTCCATATGATAACGGTAAGGTCCATATAATAAAGTCCTGCCAATTGCTGTATGCTTTTCTCCATGCCTGGGAACTGTTCCCATCCTGAATCTTGCTCCTTCACAGTGCACCCCAGATGTTACAGGGCCCTGCAAAGGCAGCCTGGGAGCTGGGCATTGAAGAGCAGCTTCTTTTCCACGACACACCTCACTTTGTTTGTGAAAACACCTGGCCAACACTCCACGTTCCCAGGGCTGTGCAAGAGTAACTAGACTGTGGCCAAATAATTGTTTTCACTGATGCCACTCGAGAGCACACTCCTATTTCCCTTTGCCTCCATATTAGGCCTGTGATGCTGACAAGAGGAGAAAAGCACTGAAGACTTCGTTTTGGTCACTGTAGCAGCTGCGTGTCTCTGCACACACCAGAAAGCAAATATTTTGAGCTGTTACTTTTTCATAGTCACCTTCCAGAGGATGAGTGGGCTTCAAGGCTCTGAGGAAGACACCGGGACAAAGGAGAGGAGTAAAAGCAGAACTGCCAATTTTGTTGGCAGCATAAAAAAATACTTTGTTGATTCATTACATTGAAACAGCTCCAAATGGCATTGTCTAGTGATCAGTGTAGAAGCCAGTGAGTTTCCCATGTTGGGTGCTTTTCCCCTCAAGGAAGGGACACCGTGTCATTTTGTGCCTATTAATGCAAAGCATGCTACAATAGCTTCAGTATCTTTACAACTATTCATATAAAGACTCAAAAACCTCCCCTAGTTGATGATGACTGAAGGATATTTGCATATTAAAAAGTATCTAGACAATAAGACATAAGAAGTTTGTAGACACTAAAGCCCCTAAAATAAAGGGTGTTCTCAAGTTGTCTGAAAATTAAACTGCATGTATTAGAACACAGCAATAATTGACAGCAGAGGCTGGGGAGCAGCACAACTTTTTTCCAGGGGCAGAAAATTGGGCAAGTACTGGTAGCTGCTCATCCTGTGGAGCTGAAGACACCTCTAAGATTTAGATATCTCAATCAGGTGGAAGCTGTGGCTGAAGTAATGGTTGACAACCAGATATTGAGCTCTTTGTCATAGTTGTTATTTAAATAATGCATCATCAGCCCTAACCACCACTCCAGTGCAGGTTAGGGACACAAGTCTACCTTTTCTGTAAAGAATATAAAGGAAAATAAATGCTAAAAAAAAAAATAATTCAAGCATTTGTTTCATTTCCCATAAAAGAGAATGAAGAAACAGATTATCTTAGCTATTTTCTTTTTCTCAAATAGTTTGAGAACAGCTTGCCTCCCACTGAGGAAGGCAAGTGGAGAGGGAGGTGCTAATCTCTTCTTCCTGGTGTCCACTGATCATACATGTTGGAATGTTTCAAAGCCAGGTCAGGGAAGATTGAGATTCGACATTAGGAAACATTTCTTTACTGACAGAGTGGTCAATACTGGAACAGGGTTCCTGGAGAAGTGGTCAATGCTCCAAGCCTTTCGGTGTTTAAGAGGTGTTTGGACAATTACCTCAATAATTTGCTTTCACTTTTGATCAACCCCAAAGTGATCATCAGTTGGATTAAATCATCATTGTAAATCCATTCCAAATTGAAATATTCTATTCTATTCTATTCCAATAAGTGCTCTGATTCCTTTCCAAATGATTTTCTGATCAGGTTGAATAGTTACCCAAGTGGAGGAGCTTTAATTAGAAGAGGAAGAGGAAAAAAAGTCAGGAAAAATGATTAAGTGGAAAATTACCAATCCTGCATTCTTTTTTTGTTATGTTGTTCAGTTTTTTTCCAGTACACAGTGCAGGTAAAATCACTTTTCAACTGAATTTAATAGACATATTCTGTGGACTTTTTTTGAAACCCATCTTGATCTTCCATCATTTGAATTAAGCTAAAGAAGAAATTCAGACAGAGCCTATCTTAAAAGTAATTTGACCATGACAATACTCGTGGTAGACCCCCATTCATACAAAACAATAACTAAACGAAAGCTGGAAAAAACCCCACCACAAAACAAACGAAACCACCTCAAAACAAACCAAAAATCAACAGTATACTAGTGAATTTCAAAGCCAAACTAAACTTTGTTCTTTCTGGTCATCTATAACAAGCCAGTCTATTAATGGCCCCTTTTGAGCATTGCACTGCTTTCAGTTTTTCCAGAGACAATTCATAAGAAATAAAATTTAATGAATCTCCAAAACTGTACTTTCTTATTACATTAGCAGGGTCTCTCATCTGATTGGGAATTTTGAGGGAATCACAGAATTCATTAAAGCAATTTACTGTATAATGGTAGATGGCTAAGATAGATCCCTACTAATGAGATGAACATTAATTAAATAAATTGTTGAATGGGAGTGAGCTGTTTAGCTGAGTTAAAAAGCCTAGCAAACAAGCCTCAAATGCTACAAGCCTGAATTCTGTTCACTGAGAGGCAGAACAATTTATTTTTTTTTTATGAGAAGGCATATAGCCAGCAGGTCTGGCAGTGGTGACCAACCTAAATCTGTAAAAGCCAACCACACACTTTCCCAAATGAAAGCACAAATTTTTTTTCTTGTTGAATTATATATTAGAGATAGAGCTCAGCAGGTAATCATCTTTAGTATCAGCAAAGGTCCAGTTCAACTACAAAGTGAGGTGGCCCTCAAAAAAAATCAAAACATAAGCTTTAGAATTAGGTTCCCCTCCTGGCATCTGCAGGTTGATTTAATGACCCAAATAACAAGTAACTGCAACATTATGGAAGAAAACGTAAAGGAAAGGCTCATATTCAACTTTCAAAACACATCTTAGCTTTATACTACCATTTTCTTTTTCAATACCTTTTACCTACTACCTAGGTATCAACCCTTTCTTTGGTATTACACAAAATAAGAGAAACTGATTAAACCATTATTTACTCAATATTTGGTTTAGGTTTTACAAGATGCTTTCAGAGCTCCCAAGGATTTAATTTTTATTTTTTCTGTCCATTTTTGAGACAACAGCTTGGACAAAACAAAACCTCAAGCTTTTTGTTCCATAAGGTCCGTTTTACACTAAGCATTTGAAGGTGAAAAGAGCATACATCTGTTAGAATGAGATTATAGGACTCAGAGATTTTTCCATAGATAGGCACCAGCATGAGGTTAAAAAAAAAAACAAAAACCAAAAACAAAACCACAAAACAAAAAACCAAACAAACCTCTATAAAAGTCACACACAATCCAGTGATAGGTGGATTTCGATGAGATGACTATGTGGCATTACTAACAAAGGAGATAAAGGAAGAAAAGGAGAGTCAAAACCATAAGGTGAGGCTAAATAGTAAAAGGTGTGAATTATAACATAAGAGAAGAAGCTTGTGCAGCTACTTGAAAATAAGTTGAGATCCAGCAACCATGACTTTCAGCTGGCTGGGAAGTCACAGTTAGCCACTGCATTTTGACTGGATAAGAAGGGGATGATGAAGGTTTAAGAGGAGCCAAGAAGAATGACAATGCAGTAGCAAATGTTTTAAGCCTGGAAAATTGAAACAGAGAGAGAATTTTCAAGGGGCTCAGCAGTGGGGTAGAGCAAGGAGTAGAAGACCAAGCAGTCATTGCTCTCTGCATCTCTTTGCACGGAGACATGTGCTTTTGTCCAATGGGATGGAGAATGAAAAATAGGAGGAAGATTGGGAAGAAGAAAAAGAAATTTACCCTGCTCTTAGGAGGGTAACTGGCAACCAGGGTTATGGAAGCCTGAGAAACTAAAGATCTTCACTGCAAAAGGCAGAGCACTGGGACAAGGGACATGTCCATGGAGTCACATTCAACAAGGAATTCCTTGGTAGCAGGACCAAAATTAAGTTGAGAAGTCCAGAATGTTTTAGAACCTCAGTCAAGTCAAAGTATGTACGTCAGCAATAAGACCTTGACTTTCAGTAAGCTTGATGGTATTACACATGCTCTGATTTCTTCTTCCACAGCAAGTTTTATTTTTTTAAAAGCCTTCTACTCTAACACAAAGGAGAAAAAACAACAATGACCAATTCTGAAACTCTTTATCATCACCAGTGCATAGGAAGTTTCTGAAAAACAATTAACATTACTGCCACTTGGAAGACAGATAGATCTGCTTGTGGTGATGTGTGTTTTCTATAGATCACACCAAAGATGGAGAAGGAAGATGTATAAGGCCAGCCAGGCAGAGAGAGACTGCATCCAGAACCCTGCTGACAGGGAGTGGATGTGAAAGAATAAAACAATGTAGTGCAACCCTGGCTAATTGTTGGGTATGAGGCAGCTGTTTTTGAAAGCTGAAGTGAGCCTCCTTGTCTATTTAATGGAAATAACATCATCAATCAAGTTTAGCTGAATCAGGATAATAGTGAAAATAGATAAATAAGACAGCTTTCCATTAAAAGGTGAGTCAACTCAAATTTTTCTCTCTGATAGAACTCCAAATTTTCTCTGAATTCTGACTTTCAGCATGTTAAATAACATATAATTATGTCTACCTAATTTTATTTCACAATCAAACAACACAATATTGTCTTGATCCTAATAAAGGACTTCCCCTTAGTTTTTTTTCCAAAATATGTTTTGAACTCAATATATTCCTGCAAGAAGCTTCAATAGAATGGCTTTGTCTGACCATCATACACACATGTCACATATAGCAGGTGACATCTCACAAAGCTATCCTTATCAATCATACTGAAAAATGAAGTCCATGTATTACACAAAACTCATCACTGCTATGTCACCTACATCTGGTGGCATTGTTTGGGGGCAACAGCAATTTTAAAGGATTTATCTGAGCAACTCCCTAGTTAAAAGTCAACCTAATGTCCAAGTAAATCACAGGAAAAGTATTCCTCTCATAGGCATGTTGGTCTGAAATATTTACATGTAGAACTGTGAGAACTGGCCATTTCTGTGATTTGAAAGAGTTCACTTGTACTGTTCATCCTTCTAGCCCATCCATAACCCACTGCAGGAGCTCACATATGTTGGACTCCTCCCTTCATGTCATCTATCAATCTTGATTTTCCTGTTTCCTTCTTGGAGCCTCTCTCCAAGGGATTGAAATACTTATGGCCTATTCCTACCAGCATTTCAAGCCTGGGATTCCAGTTCTTTGCCAGCACTAAATTGAGCAACCATCAACAGCCCAACTACTACAGAAGTGGCAGAAGACTCTGTGTACTAGACAGCTAGCCCACATTTATTTTTTTACTTACAGCTAAGTTCTTCAGAGCCTATGGCAAGCAGGCAGTTGTGCCCAGTCATTTCTGACTGATGTATTCACACACCAAAAAGATGTGTGAATGCAGCCGAACCTAAGCAACTCCAAATTGTTGTGTATCGTGAGTGAAATCTTGGCTGGGCAGCTGCTGTGGAGGTGTCTGCATTGCCAGATTCTTATCTGTGCAGCCAGGAGTAGCACAATGCCAGTGGTTGTGCTCTCCTTCCCAGGTCCCTCCAGAAGAGGATTGAGACACCAGGTTGTAAGAGGAACTTATTCTGACACTGCCTGTTCTGTGGATAAATAGAGGGCTCCAGAGTTGTCAATACAGCACTTTTGCTACCACTCGATTCACTGCAAAATAAATGAGGATATTTTCCTCTTGCAGCATGTATTAAATCCCATTAGCATTAATGAGAGTTGCACGTGAGTTTGGCAGGGAGCACACACAAAGTGCAGAGCAGACAGTTTCCAAATTCTCAGCCCTCCCTTCTATCTTTCAGCCATCTTTCTGTGAAAGCCTTACTGCACCAAGTCCAAAATAAAAAAGGTAAATCAAATTACTGCACGTGCAGTATGTTAGGATGATGGGTTGGGGTGGGGAGGGAGGAATCCAAGGGCCTGATGTGCAAATAATTACTGTGCTTGCATTTAGTGAACTGCTACCAGTTAAATTCCCAGACAGTGCTAATACAGTAGGAAAGCTTTGAGTTGGCTGAGCAACTTTTCACAGCACACTGGTGAAATAATAAATTGTGCTATGACCGATAACATTCAATAATTTCTCTGATATATTGCTACATCCACTTTTTCAACAGTATAAAGCTCATATTTCTCTGTCATATTAGTAATTTCCATATTGCATTTCAGGCTCCCTCTTGGAGTTAGTAGGGAAAAGTACATCACAGTAGTAACAAAAGGAAACTGTCTGTTCTTTAAAATAAAAAATAGAGACAGGAAAAGAAAGAAGGAAATGTCAGGATTTATTTTTTCTTAAAACTTCCATGGTATACCAACTGATGCCTACAGGAGAAAAGAAAAAAAAGACAGCAGCTTCTACAACATTGCTTCATTACAGACCCAGCAGAGTAAAAGTCCATTTTGCCTTTTTCTTCCTTGATGATATCACTAAAGCATTAATGGAATCCTTACGCTCCATTGGTATGGTGTGAATTTATCTACAGCACATTCTTTATTGGTTTGAGTACAGATATGTTATTTTTGTGTATGAGAAGGTGGGGAAAAGGGACTTCTCTGAAACTGTTAAAGAAAATACATCCCTTATTAATGTAAAATTGGGAGGAAAAAAGCAAACTTTAGTGCAAAATAAAACAGTATCGATATTCAGGTTTGGTTATTTGAATGAGTGAGAAATTAATTTCAAACAACTATTATGCCAAACTTTGTTGACTTGGACTTCAGTTACCCTTGCAGGGTTAACCCTCTGTTACAGCTGGCAGCAAAAGACATACTATTTTTGTTATGACTGTAAAAAGAAAAAGTAGTTTTATTTTAAGGGACATCTACATTTGGAATTTGTTATTTCCATAGGTTGCCATTGTCCTCATTTGATTTCAAAACTACAAACATTTTACTGATTATTACCCACTTAAAATTTTATTTTTTGACATAATATGTATTGAGCAGAGGGCAAGATAGCTCTTTCTACATTTTTAAATATGATTTTTTGCATACAGAAATAAACTTTTTTTTTAAACAATACAGAGTCATTATGATCATGCACTGTGCTGTTAAAAAGTCTGTGTGACAAAAAACTTTTAGAGATCCCATAATTACAGCATCTGAGTGGAATTTTCCACCCACAATTTTATTCTGAACTTGACAATCAGATTCCCAATTATAATTCCCTAAGTCCCTCCACTCATCAGCACCATTTGGTTTTCAAGCATAGGGGGATGATCATATTCAGCATCCTCTTACACATCCAAGAAGGAGTATAAACTTTAACCACTAGACCAGAGTTGTACTATGAGGAAAACAGGGAATGAAGAGTTGGAGGCAAAGGCCCACCAAGTCCTTGCACCTTGCTGACGCCCAAACTAGGTGAAGCAAAAGGGTTGGGGGAGCAAAGAAAGGAGAAAAAGAGGAGGAAGAAAGCAAGCAAGACTTGTAAAATAATTATGTTCCTGCTTCAAGTGGAGTTAACTAGTGGGTTCTCAGGGGTATAAACAAGGTAAGTGGGTCAGAACAACTCTTGCAGACTGAGAAGAAGAAATGTAGTGATGGAGACTGGTAGAACAATTCCACAGAGACTCTTGTCTCTTGTGGAAAAAGACAAATATTTTTATAACAAACCCTCCCAATCACAGCTGCCATCTTACAGGCTCTTTACTAGTTTAGCACATGTGGCAATCTGGCTTCCTGGGGCACTACAATATGCCGAAATACACAGAAGAACCACAGCTATTTTGGTGCCCTAAGTTGTCTGCTTAGCCTGTGCCTGAGAGTGCCTCTGCTCTCAGACGTACAGCTCTGGGGAATTCTGATCACACATCAAGTTAATGATGAGAGAGACAAGAGCTTAAACAGATTTTTAGTTTTAAGAACTGTAGATTTCTAGTATACAGGAGAAGTTCAGTGACAGCAAACATCTTATTTGCTATCATACAGTCACCATCAGTTTTTCAGGTCCTAAGCAAATTACAGAGAAATCTATCTATGCTATTGCCTAAGGAAATGGCAAGAATCAGTGTCAGAGCAGAGCTCAAAACATACAGAAACAAGCCAGCACATGTAAATGATCACCTCAGAGGGCTAAGTCTAGAGAATGAGATCAGTTGGATGCATGAATAAAGCCTCAAATGTCATTGCTATGAATTGTGAAAACCACAGGTTTAAAAAGTCACAAGCAGTTAATTTATTTATCCAAAAGCTTGTCTATATAAAGAGATTTACTACAAGGTTTTGCTGTAACTGCTTTGTACAAACTGGTCTCTCCAAACTAACAGCTGTGTTTACTAAAAGTCATATGATGAGAGGACATGGAGAAAGGGGAGGGAGAAGGAGGATAAGCACAGCAACATGACCAGGTAACCCACTCTCATCTTTGTCAGGCTTTTCTTGGATTGTTGGCATACAGGCATAACGGCAGAAGTTAAGGAGAGTTGTCTGCTTTTTGCATCTAGTAATCAACATCCCAGATCCTCAACACCTTCCCTGCCATTCCTCAAAGTAGGTGACATGATTCTCAGGCTCCCAGCAGATCAGCATGAACACCACACTCGGCCATATGGCACAGTGTTGGCAGCTGCTAACACGCCAATTTTATCTGCTTCTGCTATTGCCAAACAGCAGCAGCTTTCAGGCCAACTCCTATGACACCACTAAGCATTCCTGGTTGAATGATTCATGAGAGCAGCCATGGTAACTACCACTGCTTGTCTCTGCTTGAATTTCCAGATCTCTACTGGTGACTGTGCAAGACATGGAGTGAACAGCGGCTTCAAGAACAACAATTTTCTGGAACAGCCTTTCCCCACAAAGCCACTTCTGGGGTCATGAAACGAGAACCAGCTGGCACTGGAGAATGGTACTGCAGAGCTATTATGCCTGGGAAGAGCTGCAGAACTTCAACCTGATGTAAATATTTCCTTTGATGATGAAGACAGCCTGTAGCTTAGTCTTGAGCTGTAGCAACAGGGTATCAGCACGAGAACCGTATGGGCTGTGAGAAATCCACAGCCCTGGTTAGCCAACTGCTTGCCCTGGCTGCCAGCTGCAGATCTCAGTGACTGGACTGCTAGAGTGAAGGTGAAATCTATCCTCTTATAGCTCATTGTGTCTTGCAAGTCTTCCCATTCCTTGGGAGAACAGTGAGAGTTTGCATTTCCCTCCAGGTTTATCTGCAGAAGATCTTCCAGCTTATTAGAGGGAAAAAGAACTTCTACATGGTACTGCGTGACCACCAGCTACACACAGTTGATCTACAAAATAAAATCATTTTTAAAAAGTAAACAAAATCAAAATATCTTACTTGTGTTAAGTTATAACTGCACACTGGTTGTTGCTCAAAATCTACCAGAATAATGGGCATAATCTCATAATTAGTTAGAGGCAGCTTAAAATCCTCTGCCAATTTACCCCATCTAAATTAAATTCATATGGGGTGACCCATATATATTCTTTGGGGAAAGAATATTCTCATTTTGGATATTTGCCTTCTATAGCACTTTCTGCTGTCTGATGTGACTTAAATCTGTAGCAGAACTTGCACAGGCTCCTCAGCACAATGTGCCAGAGAAATGCTTCATTAAATTGCAAGAGTAGAAAGAATTCTAGAATTAACCCAAAGTCTCTTTTTTTCTTTTTTTTTTTTTTAATGGATGTGCCACACAAAGAGCAATGGTTTGAATTGATAGGCAGGAGGCAGCTTGGATTAGACTGTTTAAAAAAAAAGTGATAAAAAACACTAACAGCCAATTGTCATTTCTGGCCACAGAATTTTCCTTTCTATGACCAGTCAGGCCAAAAGACCAAGATGGTTTGCCAGGTTGTGAAACTTTCATGAGTAGTTGGAAGAGAACAGGCACAGTTTTAAAAGCTTCAGAGAGGGCTTCACTATTCTGCAAAGTTGGAATAATATCTATATTATGGATGTATTTTATATCTAAAATTTTAGATCTTGTGCAGACAAGTTAAAAGTTAGATGTACTGTTAATTCAGGTTTACGATGAATTTGAAGTATAATGGGAGTCAATGGTATTAATAGCTTTGTGCAATGTGTTTCCTATCTATTACTTCAATTGTTTTTTTAAAAAAACATTTGCAGTGATAAAAATCACCATTCAGAGTTTTATGCTGATAAAAAAATGCTGTTACTGATAACAAACTTGCACAGACAATCCAAATTAATTGTTGGTTTGATTAAAATGCAGTATTTATATACAGGATAACTATGAGATCTTATGGTCACACTGTGATTCTCAAGCAGAGAACAACACAGATGTGATAAGTGCTCATTTTTAATCTAGTGCAGTTGGCACATGCACCAGCATCATGTTGGACAAGAACATATATTTGAATAGATTAAATAACAAACAACTGCTTCAAGATCCCCAATATCAACAGAAGTGGATGGTGCTCATTGGAGGGAGCAAGAGAATACTGGGGCAAACAGATGTGCCAGTACTGTCAGTCTAGTTCTTGCACCTGTCCAAACAACATCATCACCATTTTAATGCATTGAGAGAGGTAGCAATTTAGACGAAAGAGAAACAAGAGTTCAAAAACTGGTATGAGATTTTATGAGGTTTATATCCACCCCTTTTAGGAGAAAATATCTATAATGTGCAAGTCAAGCTCTTCAGACAATAGCTTCTGTGGTTAATGTAATTATTCCCTAGAGCCTTCCCTGATGTCAAACAGGGCTTTCAGGGTCATTTCTATCACAGCAATGTCTTAGCCAGGTCTCCTGACTGTCAAAGAACTCATGGCTCTCAGGCACTGTATCACACAACAATTGGTGTTGTCACCCTCATACAGCACTGTCAGACCTCATACAGCACTATTTGTGGGTGATGTCCCATAGCAAAACTCCTTACAATTCATCTCTGAGTAGGGAATTGATGATGCACTACCAGAAGTCATGTTTCCATCTTTTTACCTCTATAACCTGTTTTTGAAATCAACACTGCACAGCACTGTATGACCCTGCTTGACCAACATCTTGGCACTGCCCACAAGCTTTTTCTACTGGTGGGCAGTTTCTTCCTATACTTTCTAGATCTGGGCCTTCACATCTCCAGAAAAGTAGAGATCCAGTGTGTGACCTAAGTTGGGAACAGAACAAAGGGGGCATAATATAGATAATAAAGTATGAAATAAAACCAGAAATAGCATGTTCACTAGGTATGCAAAACTCCTAGAGCACAAGCAAAGTCTGACTGTATACCAGAACTTCAACTGAGAAGTGAAACAATACTTCAGAGCAGTAGAGGAGCTACAGTTAAGTCCTGTAGTTAGAATAATCGGGACGCGGGCAGACCCACAGCTGCATGAATAAAATAGTCTAATTATGTGAATATGTACTATTTTATAGGGTGTATGAAAAGAGAACCAAGCTAAGGTTGCACCAACATCTTCAATTCTAACACTTCCATTATATATATTAATTAAATCAATCACTGTATTTACTGTAAATATAACAACTTAGCACAATTTTGTAATAAAAAAGTGGACTTTCAGGAGAAAAGTCTTGCATCGTACCAGATTGTCAGTAAAACACCCCACAGTTATGCAACTTCAGAGCAATAAACTGTGGTTTACACTCATCAAGGAATTACCCAAAGCACTTTTCTCTTTAAATTCTTCTGCATGAGAGCAATCTCAAGGCTGCAACAAGCAGCTCCTAAGTTCACAGGAGTGAACCATTGCTCATGGTACTGGAAGTCACCATGCTTATGCTTTCTTTGTGTTGAAAGCATTGTCAAGACTCACACACTCAGCTGTATTTAGTGAAACACTACTTCTGTTTTTCCCTACAGTTCTCACAATGATATCGAGCAACCTTTTACTTCATATCATCAACGTAGATCTAATAAACTTTAGTATTATTTCTTCAGCCATGTCTCAGGTAAAGTAATTTCAGAAATCATCCTTTATTCCTTTGCTTTTATACAGCCAACACTTTTGCCAGAACCAAAGTGTAATGTTAATGGCAATCTTTGTGTGTGGAACTGTGATGTACCTTCAAATTCCTCCATAAAATCTCAATTCTGAAAGATAGTCCAGTAGACAGTAACAAAAAAACTGTTGTTAAGAGAAATGAGTTGTTGGGGCTTTATGATAAGGTTTCTTATGGGACAGTGCTTGTGCAGCAACACAAATGCAGTCCAATATCCTCTAATTATTTGATGTAAGAAAACTATAATTTCCTGTAACATGCATTGTACGTGTCTTTGTCAAGGGATGTGACGAATAACACAATCAACAGAAGCAGAACAGAAACTTGTAGAAAGATTGTACCTGACCTGATGTTGAGAGTAACACAATTTGTTTCTTACTTAGATATTTAAGGTATTGATTTATATGTCTATAAATCATCCAATAAATAAATTAAATTCAATAAAATTTAAAAAAATCAACGAAACCCCAAAATATCGTACAATCCTTGTCCAAATGGAAGCCAAATAACACCTATGGGCCAAGATCTCAAACTGAAAATCTTTGGCTCAGCCAAACAAAACAAGTGCAATGTACCCTGAAAAACTGTCACACCCAGGCAATTTTGGCACTAGCAAGAGGATGTTCCAGAAGCACAGCACAGCTCCCTGGTCAACATTTTTTCACCCCACCAGCCACTCTCATTTTACTAATATTCATAAAGATATAGCCTCAATAGCCTTATTTCCCCTTCAGAATTAAGTGACAGATGAAGAGATAAGAACATCTTCTGTTGGTCCCTTTATGTCCAGTCTATAAAGAATGATCCTTGTCAACTGTTCTCCCTCTTTTCTGGTGCAGATCTGTGTGTGTGCTCTAGTGTCACCAGAAACTGAAAATAATACAGGAAGAAGTCAAACATTTGGCCATGAAGCATTTCAGCGCCAAGAGCTGTTTTCAGCTTCTACCCAGAATATTTCTAGTGGTTTTCAGAATAAAAGAAGAACGAGAACATTGCCAACCCTGCAACAGTTTAAAAAAGAAAAGAAAACAAATCTAGACAAATAAGAACTGTTTCAAGAGGATGAAAAACACTTTTCTTAAATTCAGAGGTGGAATTTGAGGTGTGGAGCAATTTCTCTCTCTGCTTTCTCCCAGTTCATCAGAAGAAACAGAAGCAGTCAAGGTGAGCATGCAGCTGGGAATCCTGTTCGTTAATAACTATTACCTAGGTAACAAACAATTTCTACACTCAAGATTCTTGTTCTCTAGGAACCTTTAACAACGGTGATTGCAGTTTTCTAGCTAATCTGAAAGGTATAACTTAAGGTAACAAACTGGCAAGAAATACTGAAATACCCAATTAGGAACAACTCTAACAGGTAAGAATGTTAATGCAGTCACTGCATGATAATATGTTCTACTCAAGAAACACTTTGTATGGTACTAACCATTGCCTTTTTGTGTTTGTTTGTTTGTTGCTGTTTTGGGGTTGGTTTTTTTGTTTGGCTCAGAAAGCCAAAACAGTGGCTGAAAGAAGCAGTGTTTCTGAAGAGGAAATAAGAAAAAAAACGGGGAAGAAGAAGAGGTATTAGGTACTGAAAAACAGAAGGTTAGGAATCAAGTAGCTTTGTGATGCCTTTAGCTTAAAGATCAGAACTGCAGTTATACTTTAGGTCTTAGGTGAAATGAGTTTGACAGATTAGGTCTGGTTACCAGCTGTCAGTGAACTACATCAAAACACGGCACACACAGGCACAGCTTACTACAAGTAACTGCTCTCTGCTTGAGACAATTTCCCTCTGGAGCTAACATGAAGATAAATGAACTCTTACCCCCAGGGAGAAGTGTCCCTCAATGAGGCAAAACAATATGCACTCAAATATGCTACAGGGCCGCTGCTCTTCTTGACTGTTACAAATAGAAGCAGAAGTCTGTGTTTCCCAGTAGTTGAATATGGGCACTACATGAACTAGAACACTACTAGATCAGGGGTTAGGCAGGGAGGGAAACCCCTAGAAATCCCCCTTTTTTTCCTTTTTTTTTTTTTTTAATAGGAAAAAATCTTAACATTTTCTCTGCTGCAGGGATTCTTCTCTCCTTCTCTCTTCTGTCCCGATTCCTGATTGTTCTTCAACAGAAGGCAGTATTTCTTGTGAAAGTCTGGCATAAAGCACTTTCTGAGAAGATAAATTATCTCACATTTCCTGCTTTTTTTTCTATTGTTTTGTCTCTTTCTTTATCTTCCAACCCCTCCCCTTCATACTACTTTTGCTATTCACCACAATTTATTGAAATGAAATCAAGCTTTAGACATCCTACTTATGTTTGCCCTATCACTCACTAGATCACACCATGATATCCTGCAATTCCCTTCCTTAAAATTGATTCCATTAGGAACAATTCTCTCAGAAGTTTGCTGTTGAGCATATTTGCTAGTGTGTATTTTGAAACAGTAACCACTTTAAACACAAAGTCATCAGTTCGGTAGTATTTTTAAACTTGTCTTATCTAAATGACGCCGCTTTGCATTCAAAGCGCAATCCATGATCTAAAAAAGTCAAAAGCTGCAGTAATGAGATTAAAAAAATGGGATTTCTCTCTAAAAAAAAGTGTCATCTGCACAAACACCTCTGAGAATCCCCCAAGAAATCCCTAGAATCACTGAAATGTTTCTTGAATGCCATTAACATCCAATACCTTTATACTTGCAAGTATATACCCATTCTGGATAAAAACTAGAACATTCTTATTAAGTGTGAAAGAAACACACTATCATCAAGAGAAGTACTGCAAGTGCACCACTACACAGAAATTTGTTAGCAGAGATTTAGTACTGGGTCCCTTATGAAAGTGGCCCTTACAGTGTTGTTTTCATTTTCTCCAGCCATCGTGTCAAGCAATGAACAGATGATCACACATGTGAACCACTGAAGATAAAGAATTTACTCAAATCTGTCTCCAGGTCCTGAGAAAACTACTTAGTCTTAACTTCTTGCCAGCACATAGCAAAATTACAATGATTCTGGATGTCAGCTGTGGCAAAGTCTGGAAAAGCTTCAGCCCTGCTGTATAATTTCTTCACACAAACCTCTTTCCAGATTTCCTTCTTGCCTAATATTTTTTAAGTTATATTTAATCTTCATTGGAGAAAAAAAATCCATCATTATACAATTGAGCATACTAGTACATCATTATACATATTAAGCTTTCAATATCAGAGATGCAGAGTCTTCAACTAATTAGTAGTCTTTTCCATCCCCCTTAAGTTCCTTTCTCAAAATGTAACTCTTTCAGAGTTTCAGAGATTCCTGACTGGATAACTATGGTTACACAGGTTTTCCATATGAAACCCGCAGGTTATGCAAAAGAAACTCTCTCTGTGGCTCAGTTTATTTCTGTTCACCCACAGACTAAAGCAAGAAGTTCTTTCCCCTCCAGTGGCTCTGTTCATCTCCAGTTGTGAACAAATCACTATGCAAACAGCCTCGGGGCAGCATTTTACCCTTTGCACCAAAAGAAGAGAGCAGAAGATGCCAGAGCTTGAAACAGACTGAAAGACCCATGTTGCCAACACAGCTATTGATATTCTGATCTAACAAGTGATAGACCAGGTTTGATAATAAAATAGACACCATTACTTAAGATAACAGTACCTTTTAAAATAGATTATTCTATAGCGCTATGACTAAACCCCTTCCTGTTCAGGGTATCAACCAGTTCTTCAGTTCCTAAGCAATGTCTCCTGCATCCACCTCTTCATGTAATTAGATAAATATTGAGTCTGAATACTCATATTAAGAACCATGCCATCAAATATACTTTCCCATTTATACAGGACAGCAACTCCTGTCTCACAGCTGCTGCCGGTTTTTAGATCAAACTATAAAGAGGATAATCTTCAGTTACCTCACCTTTCCTACTACACATCATGACACCCACCATGCATTTTCATAATCTTTCATCAATTTAGACTTCAAGAACAGAATCCAGATGTTTGTGTCCAACATTTTCTTTGCCTCATTACCAGGTGAAGGTCTGATTTTGACTTTCATCCTCCTACCATAACTCAGAGCAAGTTCATTAATGAAGTTTGGCCTGATAATTTAAACAGGTGTTGGCAGCATAAAGTTGACCTCCAATTAATAATGAAAGCCAGAATTCTGGAAGAGATAAGGACACTAAAAGTTTGGCAGCTCACAACAGAAAAAGGTACCAGCAGAGCAAACACACTACTTCTGACAGGGTTTGGGATTAGTAATGCAAGTATTTTCTCAGCATTCAGTGACACCAGAGGTTATGTTATCGAACAAAGACACTACCCCAGATACACAAGTGGTGGTCACTGATATACACAACACATTTTGTCATCCCAAAATGGGTATGTGCTTATTTGACTAAAGAAAAACTACTTGATGTTACAGCAGTGATGGTTTTCTGTTCTCTAAATTCAGCACCTCTGGAAGGCAGTGACAGGTTTAACAACTTTGCACTTTCTCAAACCATCAGGCCATATGCTGTATGAGCATCCTGCCAATCTTATGGATATACAGATCAGCTGGTTGCTTCAGTCCAAGCCTGAAGAATCAACATGACTGGGACAAAAGGAGGGCGCTAAATGTTGTGCGCGCTCACACGTGAATTATTGAGTGACTTCATTCAAAGCAGTCTCTTCAGGCACGCTGTTTACAAGGGTGGGCTGGCAAATACATGCAATATACACAAACCCACTGACCTAGAAAGCGGGGCTTGCTCCATGACAGTCAGTGGCAACAGTTTGAGAAGGAACCTTTGAAAAATTCCATTTGAGGACAACAGGATCTGGCAGCTGTCAGCCCTGGTAGTCAACTCAGTGGGGAGAAAGGCTTGGCTAGCCATGTCATACCCTTGCCAAGCTGTATGGACTAAGGCTCTAGCCAAACCTTTCAGCAGACTGGACATAATTAATGCAGAAAAGGCCCTTTGCCCTGCAGCAGCCTGAGAGAAGTTGATAGGGAAGCATGGATATTGCCCTAATTTTATTCCTGGGTTATTTAGTTCTATGCAATTATGAAATTAGGCACTTGCAAGAGTTCAAGACATAAAATACATTACTTCGGCTTTTGCAGGAACTATGAAAGAGCCCAAAGTGTTTATTTGTTGATAATCACAAATGTAAAACCATGTGCAATCATCACCAAGCCTTTTTTTCAACAAAAGCTACAGATAAGGTCAAGACATAGCACCATTATTTGCTGGAGACTGACATGAAAACTTCCATCAACAGAAGGTCAGAAATCAGTGTTGCAACAAAACCTTGCCTTTTGTAGGCATGTCTTCAGGAGCTATAGGAACATGTATCCTGTGATAAGTTGCTATGTCAGTGAGTATTCAAGTTTTAGCTAAGCACCTTTTAGGAATCCTGTATAGGTGAAGGTATACAGGCAAAGGTATGGACAACTTTTGTAGTGAATGATTTAGAATGGAAGCATAATGGTCTCAATTATTCTCAGAGGAAACCATCCCCTCTCAATTGACTATGCAGAAAGCTTATCTCCTACATACCTGCAAGTTAGGCCCTGTTTCATCTCACCTAAACACAACTATCTAGCAGTGTCAATCTCCTTTTGTAGGCAATGGGGAGAGTTAGACACTTGGAGATGCACCTATAAACTCATCCCTGTGCACCAACTCATCTCTTCAAAGACTAAAGAAATTCAGACAAGTCACTTACTTAGACACACAACTCTTGGGCTTGAGATGTCAGGCAGAATTAACCCCGTGCTTACCGCTTCGTGTGATGTATCCCTCGACTCCTAAACACAGCTTTTCTTGGCTAATCATAAAGGTGTGTTTCAAAACCATTCACCTCGTTGGCTGCAAATGATGTAATCGATTTTTCTCTCTTTCAGAAATGCACTGCCAGAATTCACCCCCTCCTGTGCACCCAGCATCTACAGCTGGGCACTCTTTCCACAGTCCTCTCTGCAGCAAGGTGCCAGCACTGACTCAGCTTCTGCCAAACAGCCCAGCTCCTGCTTTGCTGTTGTGATGGAAGGACTTGGCCTTTCTCCTGCATTCTTTTAGGCATCCGTGTAAGAGACTTAGAACGGGTGCTGAGGATTAGATATACATAATACCTCCAAAAGGACTGAACAGAAAGGAAGAGATTAATGCAACTAACCACATCACACCTGTCCAGGCCAAAAATATTCACCTCAACAGACAAAACAAGGAACAGCGAAGTGTGTGTGATTTGTGGCTAAGCAGCAACTCATCATAAGTGATCTGAATCACAGTGATTTAGGTGTTCTTGATATCTAATCTTATGTTGCATTGAGGACATTGCAGTGCAACTCCCAGTATCCAATTCTGTGTTAGCTACAGTTGTACATATTAACTTCTCTACAGTATTGCTTCTGTCCTCATGCTGCCAAGCCTTGTGTCCCTTCCTAAATACAGCATTATGAGGGATTTTTTTTTTTAATCACAAATCAGACACAACAGTCTGCTAAATCAAGAAATTTGCTTTAAGAAAGGCAATAGATTTTGAACCTCTAGAGTATTTTGGGGCCATGTTTTCTGGCTTTCTTCCACAGCAATGAGGACCACAAATAAATGTTAAAAATAATAAAAAAAAAATAGAGCAAGAGAAAGAAAATTAGAGTGGAATCACTTGTCTCCAGCATCTGGCTCTTGAAGAGAAACATCCGTGACTACCATTCTTTCATTACCCTCCACTCATATGATCCTCACCACCCTCTATTAGGTGGAGAGTCTCACTAGATAATTCACAAGGCTCCCTGTCTGCCAAGTATATTTGGGGCCATGTAATTTTACCCTTTCATTATACATACTGTTGTTATGTAAGGATGTGGGCACACTTAGCAGGTCATGATTTCTTTTGGGAGGCAGCGGTCCTGAATTGCAAGCTGTAGTCAGCAACAAACTCTGTCTGATGTTCTGCTACTTAAGAAATGCTTAAATAAGAATGATATCAAATGATAAACACAAGCCCTCTTTGCTTTGCTCTTTTCATGGCCTCAGTCTATATTTTCTGTCAAAAAAACTGTTAGGTATTGTAGACAGTGCTGATAATGAAAGCTGAAGTTATGGCTGCCTAACATTCTCAATTATAACCTCTTATTTTCAGTCATTTATAACTTTGCCAAAAACAATGCCTCAAGCTGGTTTAAAGGAGGAGGGGATCAGTAATTAAGTTAATCTGCTCCTGAGAGCATGAAGGAAAATTAGTCTTTAATATCATATTTAGAGAAAAGAAAAAAAATACAAACCAACATTCCAGTGATTTCTTTGAAGCATCCATACATTCCACTGCTCCAAAGCTAGCATTCAAAAGTTTGTTAGGATTGTCCTAAAATAAAGAAGTTCCTATTTCACAAAGCCTATGAGTACAAACAAACAAAAACCCCAAAACCAACAAAAGACTTTCAACTTATTTACAGGAGCAAGGGTCACAGCCAACAAGGAACATGCCCCAGGACCATGATGCAGACATCTGTACTTTGTGTTAGCTCAGTTGCACTGATCAGGGTCATCCATCCATCCCTACTTCCTCAACAAATAGAGCAAACAGCAAATTGGAGGAAGAAGGGGTGAGTTAAACAATGAAGTGCTTGAGGGGAAGTAATTTTTTAAAACAATGAAACTCTGGAGTCTTTCTGTTCCTCTTTTCCAGCTGCTCTCTTTGCACACCAGCATGAAAATTTGTGTAAAGCTATGCAAATGCAGGACCCACTGCTCTGTGTTCCCTGAGTGCATCCTGGTATACTGAGCTCCCTCTCCCATGGAGGGCCAGGCTGCAGCCCCACTCTGCCTTCCTGACCACAAACTCCACATTTAGGAAGATGGGGAGAAGCTGCAGCACTATGTTGTAGCAGGCTGTGCCAACATGTCAGGGAAGGGGAGATGTGTGTTAATGCACATGGACTGCATCTTTCCAAGGCCGATATCACTCCCAGAGACAACCTGTCCTTGTGCTGGGATTTGGCTGCCTACACTGGGATATCCATTCCCCACAGCCACTAATACTGAGCAAGGCTTACAATTCCTACAGCGAGGGACTGTCCTCTTTTTCAGATAGGACAAAAGATTGTGCAGGTTGTTTTGGGGTATGACACCCCTCATCTCTGTAGCTATGCTGTGGGGGATGCAGGCAGACCTTTTCTGTCCACCTTTCAGACTGCCTTGGACACATCCTCACACTTGGCTGTGCTGATCCTGGCCCATCTCAGCCACCCAGTGCCTAAATCAGCCCTGCAAAACACCGGAAAACAAAAGCTGCATCTCCTGTCCCGAAACAGACTTGCCTTTCCCACAGTGAACTCTTGTTCACATGGACAGCATGGCTCCTGCACACTGAGCACACCTTCTCCACGAGCCCCCTGCTTGCTCCCGACATACGATGACAAAACACCTCTCCCGCCGTGTACTCACCTCACTCCTCACCACTGCACCACTAGCTCTGCATTTACGTTCCTCCTCGCTTCCAAATTCACAGCCAGAGAAACAACCCCCAGATCACACAGACTGCAGTTAGAACAGAGCTTAAATTAATTAATGGGTAGTTCAATGTACTCACCCACTCTTTCCAATCCCAGGGCTTCAGGTGAGGTACTTTATGAGCATCTCTAGCCTCTACTGAAGAAAAGACAGAAAGGGTCTGGTTGCAGTAACTTCAATTTGTTTTGCCCTCATGGTCCTTGGACCCAAAAGTTCCTTTCCCACTCAGAATTCCAGCTCCCTATCAACATATTGACCATAACTGGAATTTGCTATCTCACCCCAGAGCTAAACCCTTCCATGCCATCCTCTACCTCTATCTGCAGGGATCATGCCTCACCCCCACAGCTGATTTCACTCATCTCAGCACCCAGGTGATTCCCTCAAGAGAATGGTTTCAGTGTGTTTTCAGGTTCATGTTGTTTATGTTGATTTCCTCCACATCCTTATCTGAAGTTTTAGTATTCTGATACCAAGATTCTCATTTGTCCTTCTGTAATTTTTATCAACTAGATGCTCAGTTGCTGTGAGCTCTCATTTTTTGGCAACATTGATAAAGGGCTTGCTTTGTAAAAAACAAGTTTTATTCCCCTTATAGTTCTGGAAGTAGGGCAAGCATGATTTAAATGCAAGAAATACTATATTAATTGTTTCTTTTGGTGAACTGCGAGTAAGCATAGGAAACATCTATCTGGGTATTTATGCAGAATGTTTTGCTGGAGTAACTGAGCCACTACAAATCAAGCCAAACACAGAAAATTCACCTTGCTTCTCTAGGAATTGGACCCCTTGCTGTTTGCCTATTTTTAGTTTTAGTTCATTCCATTGTGCTTTTCTGAGTTTAAGAAAGTAGCTAAGTAATGCTGTGCAGTATTTTCAGCCCAATTCACAACCAGTTATCTTGGTCTTAACTATGCTACTGTTTAATTTAATAAGAACATTATAATTTTCCTATTTTATTTTCCATTAAAACCATTAATAAACTTGATAGAAGCTGCAGCATGAGCAAGTGTTTGAGTTCAGATTAGCTTTACTGCAGTTTTAGATAGGTGTAAATTTTCTGGCATTAATGGAAGAAGACACTACACACATGCAAAAAAAATATCTCTTTTTGCTGGAATAGAGATGTATCAAATCAGTGGCTGAGCTATGAATGAAGTGGAGCTATTTTGCAAGTTTTACAAGCATTGATTCAGCTAGCATGTTTTTTTCTTTCAAGATTTCCAGCTCTACCTTGCAGACAAGGGCAAGCATAGATAAGAGCCAGACTTGAACTTTGAACCTTCTGAGGCTCAGATATCAAAACTTCATATTTTATTTCCCTTTGTTTGAGGCTCCTCTGATGAGACACTAAAGGAAGGTATGTTGTGTTCTACTGTTTTCAAGCCTGTCCTTTGACAATGACTATAACATCACACGTATGGAGAGGTATACATAAAACAAAGAGAAAAATTAACTTCCTCAAAGAAAAACTCCTGACTGTCCTCCCAAAATTATGTGCCAGCCCTGACCCTTTGTATGCATTAAGACATCCAAGCCTTTTAACTTCATGAAAATCTGTTTAGATAGCTTACTCCGAGGGCAGATTTATGTCCAGAAAATTTGGAGTTGCTTACCAAAAGGATGAGAGTCATTTATTTTCCTGTTACCAGTCTGCCACACGAATGAGATATCATCAGCTAAAATATTCAGCAGAAGCTAGTCCTCACATTTTTTCCCCTTCTTTTTTCCTTTTCCCTCTTTGAGACCAGTTACCTATTTAACTCCATCCTGTCAATTAAACCAGAGAAAAAACGCAAAGAACTAATTAGGCAACTGTGTAATTTTAATTAGCTGTTTTGATAATTAAACTAATTAGTTCCCCTGTGTTTCCACAATATGTGGTGGACTGGTTTTGATATCACGGCTTCAGAGTTCCATTCCATTAGTTAATTAGTCACTTTTGCATTAGAAAGCTTTATTAATGGCCTTAATTTGCAGTTGAAATGAGAAATCTGCTGTCAATAATTTGGATAATTGCCTACTGTTTGATTATAAAGTACAAAAGTAGCAGCACACTATTACATATGCAAATCCCAAGGGTTATTTCCTGGATGCTTAGCTTTCTTGATCTACATTTCATCCTCTCTGGCTTTCTGTTTTTTCTTGACCCTGTTAGGGGGAAGAGAATCCAGCTTATTAAGAAAATGAAGGCCTGTTTTTTTCCCCTTGTCCTGTACTGCATGTATGCTTGTGCCTGCAATTGTTAAAGTTATTGCTTGCTTTGTACCTAATTAGTGTCCTTGGAATTAAATGAACAGCTCTGTATACACCTCTAGCTCCTGCAGCCATGTTTGTGCATTGAATAATTGATTCTACTCTGCTAATCAGATAGGGACATAATGAGCCAGTTTAATTAAATGGGGATCTAACCTGGTGAACACTGGGAAAATATTTGCTCATTTACTTAGTAAAAGGCCACAGTTGCTTTTCATTGGATGGAAGGGAAGGTTACGGAAAGTAAAGTAGGCTTTGAAAGCAGAAGCAGTTCACTGGCTGTCTACCCCTCGCAAATCAGGCTACTTGAATAGCAAAAAGGTTTAGCAAGCAGGAAAAAAAAAGGCTTAATCAAAGGGCCAGGAGACGTTGAAATTGCTGACAGGTTTCCCTGCCTCTCCCAAAGGTGTCAGCATCACTGTTCGGCTATGCTCTAAGAGGCAGGTTGCCTGGTCTTACAGCCTTCAGTGATTTGCAGAAAGAATTTCAACTCAGTTCATTGCCAGTTGGTGCCCGTGTAACTGCAATAAGGTAAGATTCAGTTGGAGTTTATCTTCTTGGTAGTGGAGTACTTAACTTCAGGTGCATATGTGTTTGTCTTTTGTGAAATGTGGCCATTTATTCTGATGTTTCCTTATAAATCTTTCTATTATGTTCTTCAAGCTATTTCTGTGACTGTTGGTATTGATATGAAAACTTAGGAGGCAGTGATTGGGGGAGCAGAGGGAGGGCTGCCAGGAGTTATGTAACTCTAAAGTTTTTTGGCTATTTTGAATAAGCAGCTGAAGGCTTTGAAGATAACATCTGATGACTTTCAAACTTTAAAGTGACTAGAGCAATAATTTTTCTTTAACGCCAGCTAAATCTTTGGAATGGGAAGATGATTATGGTCTCTAAATGCAAAAGATTACCCACATCTTCAATGACAGCTTAAGTGAAACTTACAGTCTTCACCATAATCTGCAAAAGAAAGTGGTAGCTAAATACACATCTGTAATTCTAATTGCACATCAGACTAACTTTACCTGCAGGGATAAAGTAGTGCAAGGCCAATATAGAAACAACATGGTGCTCATCTGCTGTGGTGCACTAGGATGAAATAGCATATTGACCCTGAATCCATACTCTGAGTAAAAGCAATTGTCATTCTGCCACTGTAACACCTTGTTGCCAGTGGCGATGTAATTAAAGCTGTGAGGACTCATTTTCCATTCTTATCTCTTAAGCTCGTCTGAATCAGAAACTGTTTGTGGTAACTGAGAAAACGTACTACAAGGCTACATGTTTATGTATGAATTTTTGGTAGTCTATTTTTGTGGGGCGATGAGGGGACAGCTCTAAGCATCTTATTTCCAACGTTCATTCTCCTACTTTATATATATATATATAAATACAACTTCTGTGTGGAGATATATATGTAATTTTATATATTTGATTCATACACACATATATAGATAGATATATAGGCACACCCGCACATACAGTTTAAATTTTACTCACCCCCTTTTCTCCTCTATTAAAATTCCGAATGGCTAAGAGGATTTTCTCAATTTAGTCATACTTTTAATCTTCACTGAAATGAGTGATGACTTCTTATAATAAAAAGTTGACAGGCTTACATTGCGCACCGGTGGATTAGTTTCCCTTGGTGATGAGGTTTTCTTTTGTGCGCCGTGTGTCTGTTTGATGGAGGTTTAACAGAAAGCATTTTGGCAGAAATTGGATGCAGCAGGGATCATCTGGAGATGGCTGCTGTTCGATATTAACTGCACACAGTAACTTTTTTTTTATTTATTTATTTTTTATTCTTCAGCCAGGTAACAGAAGCAGCCAAAGCATGTTTTCCCATACTGACAGAAATAGAAGCATTTGGGGGCTGATTTTGAAATCAAATGTATGTGCATGGTATAAACCTCCTTAAGTTTATTTGTTTTTGGCCATTGTCTAACAAAGGCATGCAAGTAAGGTGTTCTCTGAGAGAAGTTATCAGACCCATTAACAGCTGCAACACTCACCTTTTTTTCTTAAAAAATAAAAAAAAAAAACAAGCAAACAGTTTTTCATTTGCAGAGGTGGGGTTTAGTGTGAATGTATACAGGATACTGTTACAAAACCTGTGGTTTCTTAGAATGGACATGGGCCTAATTATTTCTTGAAAGAAAAAAATCAAATTAATTTTTTACAGCTTTTAAAAGTTTCTGCCCGGTACACAGGGACAGACAAACAAATGTAATTGCTTCCCAGTTTCATCAGCAACGCTGTTTTTTAGGTGTGATAAAGGCATGAGGCCATTTCAATGACAATTTTAAAGGGATCCAGTACTCTGATCCACCTCTATGTGCTCTGACATCCATGTTGCTAGCTGAAACCTCATTCTGTATCAGCTGCCTTATTAGTTTCTAATTCTGTATCAATAATTGTACAGAACACAAAATGAATCTGTTTTTATGAGTCCTGAGCAGGACTGAGTAGTCAAAGCAAGCTCTCCAGCTCTTCTGAGTCCAAAGCCAAGGTCTGCCCAGGCTTTGTTCAGGAGTTGCCTAAACTTGCTAGTTCACCAAAACCTACTTCTCCCAACTGCATCTGAAAAAATTCCATCCAGCGTTAATTTTTTGGTAAAACTTCGTAAGTTCATACTCTTCTGCCATATTTGCAGCCATAAGAAAAGGTAGAGAGATTCATACTGTGCCAGAATCAGTCTTTCAGGATACGTACTATACAAGTGCAACACAAATTCAGCATCAGTTGAACCCAGACACATAAATAATTCTGGAAAGATCAACAGAAATGACTTAATATATTTTAAAGTATGCCATGCTCATCATGAGTGCTCTTAAAATTTGTTTCTAGGTGTCCAGACATGAATGATTTCAATTTTATTTAAGGAATTTATGCCAAGTGCCAAATAGTTACCACTAGAATAATAATGAGCAGCATCTGAACACTTTTAGTACTTTAGAATTTTATCTGACACTTTAAAAATGTAGTTTATTTTTTTTCAAATAATAAAAAACAATAGTCTCTTTTCTATTTCACTGAACTTTTGAGAACAGAGGCAATGTGTTTATAATGGAGATAGGAAAAGCTTAATCTGCACTTACCTCTGGTTCAGACAGCCAGCAGTGACAATCCTGCTTTCCTTGTCAAGTTTCAAGAACTCACAATCCTTAATTTAAACACTTGAGAAATCTATGGAGCCTGTCAGTCTAGTTAATGAAGCCTCCTCCTTCCCCTTTTTTAAACAAAATCTGACTTTCTTTAAAGACCACTTAAGGCATATCTGTGATTATACAAACAGGTTCTGTCCTAGGAAGAGTGAATAATCCAATAATACCTCCTTTGACTTGTTTCCCTCACCACCCCCAATAGCTCACAAATATAGCTACCTTAAACCTAAGGAGTAAGTCTAAAATAAACAACATATATATGCCACTTCCAGTACAAAGCATGTGCAACACAAATCATTGCTTTGATTAGAGGGCTTCTTGATCTTAGGTAATTTAGAAGGTTACGTACATGAATTAATAATCCCTTTAGATTCTTTTACATATCTATCAAAATATACCCATTTTTTTGGATATTTGCAAGACTTGAAACTGCTTGCTCAGCATCACACAGCATATATGAGAGCATGCATATACAGCACAAGAAGAAATGCTCTGCATTCCACTGTTCAGAAAGTTAGACCACCAGATTAGACAGACTTTGGCATCTTAACATGGGTGTTCTAGAATAGTTAAAGCACTTTATTAAAGAAATCAGGTGTTGAATTAAGACTGATACCTCACTGTGATAAATGCTGTGAAATATGTATTGACATCTCTTTCTCAATGAATTTACAATCTCTTCTGGGACAAAACACAGTAAATGATTTTACACGTGGTACAAGACTGTATGTTTTTTCTTTTTCTATTTTGTATTATAACCATAGACATCTAGAAGGAAAAATCTGTGTAGCAGGAACAGGAGATCACATTGTTGGGTTGTTTGTATAAGCTATTTAAATGCATACAATTAGTAAATAATAATGGTCAGATTGGCTGCCTATGGGCAACAGTCAATTCTGATAGTAATTCCTATAGCTGTCACAATAGAAGAGATGAAATATTTACATCAACATTAATTAACATAACGTGAACACTAATGACTTTGTCATCTGCATGCACTGAGAACAGACAACATGAAATATAGCAGATATGAAAGGATTTATGGCCTCTGATTACTGCAACTGGCATCACAGCTGGTAATGAAACTCTGACCAAACAAGGGTGGAATTGAAGGCAGGAGGTAGAAGCAGAGATTTTGAGAACAAGTTTAGACCAAACAGAAAAGATGCGGAGCTACAGAAGAATCTCTTTGTACTGTAACATGTTCAGAATTATGGATCAGAAGAGCTACATTAACTAGGGGTGTCTTGAATATGTCCCTGGAACGGGAAGCTTGTTGGCTTCAAGAAGGTCAGAAAAGATTCCTGTCCATGCTGAGACAAACAGCAGAAGACGGGGGATGTGAGTGTGGAATTTACTTAGTGAAATCTTGCACAGCAGAGACCTCTTGGTAGTAAGGAGAGACGGGTGGCAAGACAGGCTTGCTGTCAGAAAGGTGGAGTCAAAAGATGGAAGGCAATGTCAGAAAATGCTGGTTCAATGTGGCACGAGTAACAGCAAAGCAACAGTATTGTCTGCTGTGACCAAACTTTGGAATGAAGAAGCAAAACAAGTATCCAATATCCATCTGAATTTTAAAATAATAAAGCAGTTAAAAGATCATGACAGAATGAAAGACAAATGCAGGATGACAACAGTTAATAGCAGAGAAGGAGGTTTCTGAATCAGTAACGTAAATATGGAATCATCTCTTTCTTATGTGAAGATCAGCCAAAAGGTTTTCATCTGGTCTTAGGAGGTATCCGGAAATTCCAATTTAAAATACCTTTGATGAAAGGGCTTGGATTTATCACTTGGTTTGTAAGTGTGTGATAAAAACTCCAATTTAATACCATAAGACAGAGTAAATATTGTCTTTTTCATGTACGGGGCTATCAATGTAGACTTGGACATTAGATGCTTTTACTGAGGCTTTGGAAACTTGGCTTCTGAGTGCATTGTATGTATAAAGCCGTGGAAGTCTTTCATCTAGATGTATAGCTTGATGTCTGTTTTAATTTTCAGGGAACTTATCCTCAAGGATTTTGAGTTCAGTAAATGTTGTCGATAGGGATTTTCTATTCATGCACCGCACGTACAAAGCCCAAATCTTTATACTTTCTTTTTTTTTTTTTTAAATTAGTATATTTTACTGTCAAATATGAAATGGTTGAGCTATCCTTAAATTGGAGCAATTTTCATCTCACTGAAATTCATCATTATCACACCTCCTGGAAACTGAGAATACTTCAGGCTGTGGGTTGGAGAGAGTTGCAGACATTCTGGTGTAAAAAAAGTTTGCCCAATATAAAGCAAGAGCTTTACCTGTATGCCAGAAGGTGCATTTGTGGTACCAAGATCACAGTTAAGAAATGGCTATGAATTTCCAGCTTGGACTGAAATTAAAAGAAACCTGTCACTTACCAGAAACCTTGCTTTTTATCGAGCCCCTAGGAGAGACTGTTTTGGGAGCAGGTCTGTTCACTCAATCTCATTCATGTTATCACTGTCTTTTACAACTTCTTTAGTTTCTGGAACATGCAAATGTTTTTCCTACTTGCTTGATATTCACCATTCTGTTAGCATTTGTCAGTCACATTTTAACTATTTCTCTTCCAGACTGCATTAGACAGTGTGAAAAGGGTACAAACAAAGTTAATCCTTGGAGGAGTTCACAGTTAGAGAGACCTGAAGTTGGAGATTTGGATGTATCTCTCAACAAAACTTACAACAGTTAAGGTGAAACCCCATAGTCCTTGTGCAAACTGCTGTCCCAATGTCCCTGGGTCGATCGCTGCAAACAGGTCCAGGAGCCTGAGGATGGAAGTCTGCTCTTTGCCCAGAAACAGCAGCACACTACTGGCCATCAGTCTCAAAAATGCCATTTCTCTCTCCACATTCTGACCTGAAATCCAGATTGTGTTGGTGTAGCATATTGATTCCAGTTTTCTCTCTGGCTAGACTCTCTTTGAGCATAGTCCAAAGTGAAAGGTTTGAAGCTGACTGGTAGCTAATGTGATGCAGTTTCTTCCTTGAGGGAAAAAAGGGACCTGCCCTGAAAGCGCAATGGATTAATTTAGCCAAGAGAAATATAGTTGCTCGGGATAAGTAATGCCACAGCTCAGAGCCAGAGGCCAGGATGAAACAACATTTATGTTTCCACTGCTTCTGAAGATGTAAATTTGATTTCTGTAATGAAGGCCAATGTTTTCGTTGATCAGCAGGCAGGGACTAAATCTCTGTGATGTGTGAACACAGTCCTTGACAGGGGCACACCTTAGCTCCTGGAAGGGCACCAATGGCCCGTGTTTGTTTGCAATACATGACCACTGACACTTAGGCCAGGCTCAGGAAGAAAGCACCTCACCACACATTGCTCCTGATAGTAGCAGATAATGGAGGGACTGAAGCCCCAAGCCCACACGACACGTGTACACGGCTGTATGTGCAACGGGTAGCTGAACCAGGCACACATTAGTTCCACTGAGCCAAAGTTGCCCACTTACAGCCAGCGTGCTCCTGCTGAAGTCAGAGGTGTAAGAGAGGTACTAGTCAATACAGCACTTGGCTTAGTGTGTTCCACATACATATTTAAAGCAGCGTGGGTTCGCATGGTACTTTCTAGCTTTATTACATGAATACATATGTTCCTGCTGATGTAACTCTCTTGAAAAGTATAAATAATGGATATTCTTCATAAGCAGTTGACCCCCTGGAAAGACTGAAATCAGAGAGAGGGAGTTTGAACTACCTTGCACAATTCAACTCACACCTGCACTCAAAGTCACCGGATAAAAGTCAGTTAGAGGAACGCCTGTAATGTGTCATTGCCTGCTGCCTCCAGTGTCACTCTGGTCACTAGCACCAAGGAGTCTATTAGATGGAAAAGTCAGGGGGAGAAAAACAGTTGAAGTAATGTAGCTTGTTAAACTACTGCCTTTCAAGTCTTTGGGGGCACTTTGATTCTATTTTTCTTTTTCAACCAAGAACGATCATTTTCTAACAGAAGGGGCCTTTAGTATCAAAACAGGTGTGACAACTCCCCCTTTCCCACAGCCAGCTACAAGAATAAAAGAAACAATTTTCCAGTGTTGCCAGTTCTGAGCCGTTTTAATCCTTTGTGATTCAAAGACCACCGAATAGGACTAGACAAGTCCAAGTTCCCTCAAAGTCCTTATTCCACTTAAGCACAAAATAGAAAAAAAAATGCAGGAAAACAGCAGCAAGGACTTGGTTTTCAAAAGGCTCATAGATTTTGCAGAAGTAAAAAGCATTACAAAAAGCTGAGTCTTGTCCACTGTCCTTACCAAAGTGTCTGGTCTGCACAGTGGTAGCTGCTTCCAGTCTGCAGGTATGGGGATTACCTTACCAAAATAGTTCTTGCTTCACTTTTTTGCAGATCCTGCTTGTGCATGGTTTGAGAGGACTGGCTAGGGTTGGACAGATGGGGAAAAAAAGATGGCTACAACTTTTTTTTTTAACCTTTTTTTTTCATCTGAAAAGAAAATTCAACTTTCATTTTTCCAAATGAATTTGAATTTTTCACCTTTCCCATCCCACAGGCATTGCACCTTCTAGTACCACAAACTAGTATAACAAGTCCTAGCTGGTGTTCCTTAATACTTTATGGAAATCCTTCAGTATCGGCAGAAAAGTAGCAGTTGGGGGGGTTTAATCACCAAATCTGGTCTAAGCTTGCACTAAACAGGGTTAGAAAAAAAGCTTTTATTATTGAACTTCTGTTGTTCTCATAGTCTACCCATTGAAAGAACAGCAGACAGTACCAGGAACAACACAGGTGTATCCAAATAGCAAAGCATCTAAGTGGTGTTATAAACCTGAGAAGGTTCAGCTTTTCAAAAATTGAAAAATGCAAGTGCTCAAATCAATTAGGTGTTCCTTGGTGGAACACTGACAACCAAACAAATGCACACTCAAACCTGGTTCAGCAGGAAAGTGGGCAAACCAGCCCTTCGTCCCTCCTTGCCTAAACAAATTTAATACAGCTCTTTTTAGAACAAATACAGTTCTTTTTCATGTCTTTTTTTTGTTGTTGTTGTTGATTCACACACTGATATAGTCTGACTTTTTTTTAAAGCACTGGTGTTAACAGAATATTACTCTGGATTTGCACCTTTGTAACTGAGATGAGACTCCAGCCCACTGTATCTGGTATAATTTCCTCTCCCCCCCCGCCACCCCATGGTTAGTTATAGTATAAACATATCCTGCTTCTTTCATACAGCCACCTGCCATTTTTGCTTTATTGCTGCCAGAAGGTTTAAAGGCATGCTTTTAAATATCTTGAAAGTTTCCTGTTGATAAGAAAAGGTGGTTTTAGCACTTTTAAGTAAACAGTAACACACAAACATCACAAATCATGCTTTTTGATAGAATCTACATTAGCTCCATGAAGCATGAGGGACACAACTGTAGGGGGAAAAGGAAAAAAAAAGATTTCCTCAATTTCTGGCAGGGAGACCTAGCAAAAATTAGTTGCAAAGTGTGGGCTGGATATCTACTGCTGTATATCGAAACAATCAACTCAGAATTTGAAACAGTCTTTCTATGTCTTTTGTCTGGGTAACAGTCTTCGGGCAGTTCTGCAGGTGGGACAGATGGTTCTGCAGCAGATAGCTAATACTCGTGAGCATTTTAATCTATTGAAATCCACAGCTTGAAGGAGAAAAATACCTGTTGATGTCCGGGAGGACAAAAATCACTGTAACATGGGTACTTGGAATATAATTTCTGAAATTTTACTGCTGTTTCTAGACAGCTGACATACTGAGACTTAAAAATCATTGATATATGTTTAAACTCTCTCATTCAAAACAAATCCATTCAACACGCAGCAAATTAAAGCATAGGTGACCCAAAGAGAGAATGTTTATTATAAATCATGAGTACAGTGAATGGATTCAGACTCTAAATGTGACCTCCTGGTTGCGTATCCACAAATAAATATTCCCTCTCAAGAATCACAAGCTTTGGGATGTCAGCAGAGCACCAGATGCATACTCTACATAAAGCCCAAACTGACAAATGGTAAATTTATAGCCTCTGCATTTCAAATAGTTCCTAAAGGTGTACAAAGAACAATTAAATTAACCACTTTAGGGGAAAAGTGAGTGTAGTCACACCAAAGGAAATATTCACAGCAAAGGACTCAAAACACATTTAGTTTTCTCTCTGCCCACTTGAGAGTTTTCCATGAGGAGCTTCCTATTTCTAATGGTGTATTTCAGTATCTGTTCAGAATACTTTAGCCTACGAAATATATAGTCTGATCTCTGCTATTTGGGTTGAAGTTCTTCTGTTGGGATTTTATTCAGGATTAATTTGAGTAGCTGAATAAAGCAGAACAGTTATTTCTTCTGAATTACATGTAAATCAGCATAAAGTAAAAGGAAGAATTTGGTCCTCTTGTTTGATGTGTAATCCGAGTCAACCGTGGATTGTTGCCACAGGTTCCATGTCTGTCCACTTGATACTCCTGTGTCATTCACATCTTGATCCAGTGCCTAGTAGGCTGTGAATTGAGTTGGTTACTGGTTTGATGGAAAAGTAGCCCATCAAACTACAGATCATGAAGGTATGTGATTCACTGATCCAACCCTGAAGGAAAAAGTGGGAACACAGCAGTGTGGAATGGGGAGGGAAGGGCTGGCTCTCTCAGCAGCAGGTTTTCAACTATGTCAAATAAAATTCAGCATAAATCTGTGCCCTGAGGCTGCAGGTCTGTGGGTAGCAGAGCCATCCAGGCAGTCCACTGCCTCCTTCACCCTCCCTGATTCACAGCCCTTGCCTACTCAGAGCTGTGTGACTTCATCCACTCCTCTCCACTGTTTTTTGATCCTTACTGGAGTCTGTCATTGACCACCTTAGTTTAATAACTCAGTGGAAAGCTATTAGGCTGGTTTTGCGAGGCTGGTTTTCTGGAGTGTACTTTTAAAGAGATCATATGGGCATGTGTGCTGGCACATGGTGAGGGAAGATCTGGAGATGGGATAATGAGGAGAAAGGGAAAAGGGGAGCTTTTAGAAACACTGAAGAGTTGGAAACTCCGTAAGATGAACCCGGGTTTGGACAGCTCAGAAATCAGAAAGTAAAATGTCCACCTTCAATGCATAAAGTCACTACAAAGAGGTAACGCTTGCTTCTTCCCCAAAGGTCAAAGGGGGAGGGGGGGGCTGGGACACACCAAGAAAAACACGGTTTAATTTACTTCAAAGGGAATTTTTAAGTGGTGTCTGCATGGAAAAGATTTTTAGCTCTGTGGCTAGACTCAGTTTAGATAAACACTTGGGGGAGGTTCTAGGCAATGTTACTCCCTGTTGTTGAAGAGAGGGCAGCTGGATCATCCTCTGTGGCCTTTTCAACTCTACATTTGGATGACACTAGCAGTACTGTTCCAACACAGGTTCGAAGAGATAAACTTAATTTTTCAGATATCAACACAGACAGCTTCATTCATAGAGATATATTCAGAACAGAAAAATACAAAAATCCAGCTATCCATCTGTAATTCAAGCGACATTTGCTCATTTGACTCATTCATCTGGACAATTTACAAAATTGGCCTAGCTGTGGTCCTATTTGCATGACAACAACAGCTGATGAAAGTTCGGGGAGCAGGAAGGATGGCTCTGTGATGAAGGCCTGGAGCTAAGTTAGACAGTCAAGAACATACCTTCTCATGGGGCGAAAATAGAAATTTTACACGAAGAGCAAGCAGATATATCCAATGCAAAGAGCCCAAAACTACTCTTACTTATACTCAGGTGGGCTTAAAAAAAAAATCATTTGATTTTGTTGGGGGGAGAGGACATGAAACTGGGAGTCAGAAGATCTTGAAGCGCCTACACAATCTCTTCCCTCCTTTATCTCTTTTGCTTCTTAGGGCTTCGAGTTGGTACACTAGGCACCCAAGCCAAATTCCAAGTTTATCAGCTAGCCTTCTTGCAGAAGACAGGGATGGATGTCTTGCTGCACCATGGCACAATCCCCAGTGGGACAGACCTGGCGCCTCTGCCTCTGATCCATCAGAAAATGGATCACAGCAGTGGCAAAAGCAGCCCAAACCCCCTCTTACCCTGCCCTGACTATCTATCTCCTTGAGCTCAAGGTGTGCCACTTCTTGAGGGATCATGTGACTAAAGAGCAGCCTGAACTGATCTGAGCTTACAATAAAATTTTACAGAAGAGCCAAGATCCTGTAAATGGACATGCCAGTCTCATTCAGGAAAGGGGCCGGCAACAGAGGAGTGAGTACAGTGAGAGGGAGAGGATGAAAATTCCTTGTGCTGACTTTCCTATCAAAGCAACAGTCTGGGGAAGCTACAGCCTCAGCTAGGGGCTCAAGCCTGTAACAGGAACTAAAAACCAACATTTGAATAACGGGAAATTCCCCTTTTTACTTAATTGGAGCTACCATCAATTTGCACTGGAGCAATTGAGGAAAATTTGGGTTAGGATAAGACTTTTCAAGCTGTCACAGCAAAATTATTATGGGAAGATTGAGATATGTCTCCAGTGGTGTGGATAGAATATTTATCTTTAACAGGAAAACAGGAAAATGTTGGGTTTGCAAGTTCTTTTTTTTTTCCTCCCCTGTATCTTCAAAAGAAAAAAGGAGAAAGTTCCAGCTATAAAAGGTATTCGTCAAGAACAGCCATAGGCCAGCACCACAAATGAGCAACTCCAGTGTGAAAACACTTTCAAAGTTCTAAATGAGTTGTCCCTGTGGTAATAAAGAAAGGCTGTTTTACAGCATGACAGTATGTAAGACAGCATTGTCAGCTATAGTTTATTTAAAGCACAAGGCCTGTAACAGGAAAATAATGACTTTAATAAAATTTACTATTGACTTTGTAGGCTAAAATCTTTCTGTCATCAGGAATACAGAAAAACAACCTGCCTGAAAGCCCTTCACTTAAATATATTCCTTTAATATTTCAAAGCAACTTGTGAATTTTTTTTTAATATACATGCTACTTCAAAAGATACTGTAGTGGAGTGGAAATTAGTATTTTTAATAGAAAGTTGGAATTGCTTACATAAGGGAAAAACTGGTAATGACCTATGACACTGTCTACTGAAAGCAACATTTGAGGAAGCTGCAAAAGCAGTTAATGCAATTCCTTGAAAAGCTGTATAAAGCTATGTCACAAATGAATGATTTATAAATTACTGAACGTCCTTCTCATCTAGAGGATATCTTTTAATCATGTGCTGTAGTTTTGTCGGAGTGAACTCCAAAGAGCCTGCTGCAGAGATACACAGAAATCTACAGCATGTTAACAAGGTTGGGGTCACTTCTAAGAATTGTGGGGGGGAGTAAAAAAATAAAAAATCCTCACATTCGGCTTGATTTTACTTTTGAACCAATTTGATTAAATGCACTATAGCTTGCTGGTAGTGTGTGAAAGGTCATGCCTTTTATGTGAAAAACTGCAGAATTTTCATTCTTTTAATGTTTTTTTACATAGTTAAAATAAACTGTGGTAAAAAGTTTCCCGACAGCATATGACAGCTCAATTTAGAGGTGAAACCTTTTAATAAAATCTCATGAAATGAATGCTTTGGTTTATGCACTCTGTTTGTGTTTCCCACTGGAGTGCTTAGCATTGTGAAGCGGTGGTTTCTTTCTTTACTGCTGCAGAGTAACATCACGAAGGAAAGTCTGGAGCTTTAGAACAGAGAAGATGCAGCTTGGCTGCGGTAAAATTGTTGATGGAGGAATCTTAATTTACAGCGAAAATGCTTTCCTCTCGACTTTAAAAAAATGCTATTGTGCATTAATTTACATTGCAGATAATTAATTAAAAATGAAGAAAAATATTCCACAGAGGCTTTTTAGAAAGGTCTCTGGGGTCCAGAAATAGTATTAAAAGGGGAACCAATTAAAGATTTATCTGAGAATGAATAATTTTGCTAGGACTTTGGCAGTGGAACTGGCTGAAGTCACATTTGTTGCAGCTTTGCCTTGTTTCATGCACATCCACAAAATCCTTCTTATGTTTGCTAAGGGACATATCGAGAAAGAAGTAATCTTTCCATAAGAAAGCACGGTGCCTGTCTTCCCTAATATGCTGCATAAGTACCACCTAAAAAAAAAGTGGTAGTACGTTTCCCGAACTCCCAAGAGTTTAAACAGATATTTCATGGAAAATGTAGTTAATTCCCATGTTTGGAAATGTGGAGTTCATGCACTGTTTGAGAACTAGGATGGCAAAAATAGTGAGGATCAGAGCAGGACCAAGTCTGACAGAAACAGCCTATCACTACACATGAATAATACCAGTTCAGCCCATCCATGCTTGTAAAGAACACAGGAACTAGAAAAGTTGCAAGATCATATTTTTGTATGGCCACCCAAAGACTCAAGGGTAAGAAGAAATGTGTGATACCACTTACAGTGGTACAGTACAGATTTTCTGGGTGGCACAGAAGGCAAAAGGAAGACTAAAAAGTCTCTGTCCAAGATGGGCACTTGAGGTGTTTCTGCCTCACTCCTCTCCCATTCACTTTAATTCCCATCTCAAACCACAGCACTAAGGACTCATCTTAGGAGTGACCCAATGCAAACGATGTGCTTACACTTGATCTGTTGCAGGAATAAACCTCAGGCCTGATATTTAAATCAGTATTTCACTTACTTCTGAAATAACATGTTGAATCCATTTTTAAAAGACCCACTTTTTAAGACATATCAGCCCTCAGAAATTTCTTTCCTCTTTAGTAGGAAATGCTGAGAGCTCATTGCTTGGAGAAAAAATCAGGACTAAAGAACCTCAGCCTAAGTTTTGGAGTATGTCTTAGACTCCAACTTTTCAAAGTCTAGCCCTTACATTTTATTCAAACTGCAAGAGGATAGTTTTATTAATTTCAGCTGGAGGTTATTTTGTCTTTTATCTTTTTTTTCAAGGCATGTGTGAGCAGAGGGAAAGACTTCAAATCTATAGCTCATCAACTTTAAGAACCTCTTTTTTTTTTTTCTAAGGAAGGATTCATATAATGTAGAACACAGGACATTTATTCATTAAACTCTTCCCTGGGGTCCCAGAAACTCCAGTCTTCCTACTATATACTGGGCAGAAGGAGAGAGATCAGGGAAAAAAAAACAGCCATTTTCAAGAAGACCTTTTTATCTTTTAAGACTTTTAGGGGTGTACCTACTTCGTTCTGTAGTTGTTCACTTTGCACTTTTCTGACATTGCTTTGCTGTAATGTCAGAAAAGATACCAGCAATTATGAGCTCAACTGAAGAAACCATATTACCTCCAAAATAAAAATAAACATCACTTGACAAAGATGTGCCATGTACATAGGTTTTTTCTACTGTGCACCTAAAAATAAAATATAGTCCTGAGAGGGGAAATAGGGTGCCCAGTCCCCCTCTAGTCGTACCCTCTAAGCCTGAAAATAACTAATGGCTTTATATTGTAGTATCTACATATGAGCTGAATTATCTAAGATACTGGATGGCCTAATTCCAGTATATGATCCTTAAATATTTTCTGCTTTGAAGGATTATATAGGTAATTATGGAGCCAAAGGCAGGTGCTCTGCTGGGCCTCATACTTGCAGACATGGAAGAACTGGTTGGAAAGGAGAAAGTTGGGGCAGCTTCAGTGCAGTGACCATGAGATGGTGGAGCTCAGGATTCTGAGAGGGAGGAATGAGGCAAAAAGCAGGATCACAGCCCTGGGCTTCTAGAGAGCTGACTTTGCCCTTTAAAGGGACCTGCTTGGAGGAATCCCATGGGGTGGGGTCCATGAAAGAAGAAAGGTCCAGTGAAGCAAGTTGATTTTGAAGGATCATTTCTATCAAGCTCAAGAACTGTCCATCCCAAAGTTCAGAAAATCAAGTCAAGGAGACAGGAGGCCTCCATGGGTTAACAAGAAGATCCTCATAAAACTCAAACATGAAAAGGAAGAATACAGGAGGTGGAAGTAAGGTCAGAAGGTATATAGAGACTGAAGTAGGCCAGGATGGAATTAGGAAAACCAAAGCTTACTTGGAACTAAATCTGGTAAGGGCAACAAGAAACACTTCTATGGGTGAAGTGAAAGGAAAACCAGTGAAAACATGGGCTAAATGAGTCAGGAGACTGCTGACAGGGTTTATGGAAAAGGGCTGAGGTCCTCAATGCCTTGGTCTTGACTGGTAAGACCTGGCTTCAGCAATCCCAGGTCTCTGAGATGCGTGGGAAAGACTGAAAAAATCACGATTTACCCTCAGGGAAGCGAGACATAGTTAAGATGTGTTTGAAAAATCCAGGCACACACAACTCCATGGTGCCTGATGGGAGGCACCCAAAAGAACCGAGGCAATGGCAAAGCCACCTTGAGACACTGAGGTTTAGGTTGTTTCCCATAAGGGGGTGAGAAAGGTATTTAAAGCCCTAACAGTAAAACTTCCTCACGTATACTGAACTCTTGGAATGACACCATGTACAGAAACTTCCTGTTTGATGGTAGCAGTTACAAACACTGACTTCAAAGCAATTCAAGCTGTAGCTGTGCCTGCCTTTACCCTGTGCTGTATGTTATGTGGGAAGAACTCTAATTAGCAAATAGAGATGCCCTAGAGCAAATAACATCACTGCTTCTAGTAACTGGTTACAGTTGTCTAGCAAACCCACAGACTCTAGTAGAAAGTTGTTTTCAGGAAAATTCTTCTTGCCTGGATTGAACATTCATTTTTGAGAAAACTTTTATTTTTCGGTAGGTGCGTTGCCTTTTTATTTTTCTGAATCTGTTGTGCAATAAATTAACAAGTCAAAAAATGTGGATTCCATTATGTTCTATAGTCTCATTGACCAAAGCATAATACACTCCTTTTTCCCCCCAAACCATTTAAGAGGCAGGTAATTTGAACAACTCTAGCATCTTCCTTGCTTTTGTATTCACATGGTATAAACCAAAATTATGCACAAGATTCATCAAAGCTGAGCTATGCTGCTAAGAAGTGTGTAACTCAGATATAGAATGAGCCATTTAAAGAAGTTATTGATGCCAACATTAAATTTACAATTATTCATAAAAGAAAACCATTTGAAGAATTCCCCATGCTGCAAGTACACAAAATACTTTGCTACGCATAAGAAGTTACATTTATTAATAGCCTTTTTTTGCCAGAATCTCATTTCACCAAAGGAAACTTCACCTCCAATGGGAATAAGAATCACATGAACGTCACAGATACTGTAAGTTTATTCACCACAACAAAAAAACCCATCGAACTATCTCATAGAAATGATGTCTTAAAGTAGGCAGCTATCTAGAATGTAGGACACAAGAAAATTTAGATGTAAGAAACTTTTGTAATTAATGAACATTATTAACTACACCTTTTTCTTCCTCCTTGGGTTCATACATGGTGCCAGAGATGCTTCATGCAAATCTTGTTTCTGTAACATTTAATTTGTGTTACGTATGCTGTGAAAATTACTTTACTGATGATGTTTTCCTTATTCCCTTGCAGTTATACTATGTAGAGACCTCATATCTAGGTCCTTAGTTTTTCAGCCAACTGGGCTACCACTCTATTTAGAAACTTTTTAGAAATATCGTGATTATCATAGGAACCAAGCATCTCACATTGGCTCTGGTAGGATATGTGGTTGATCAGTAGTTCAAAAATCAGGATTAGCCGAAGCTGGGAAAGCAGAGATTTAGGGCTATGTTATTCAGGAAAATAGTTTTTAGAAGTGTAAATAGCTAGTTTATGAAAACAGGGTTGTTTTTTTAAGTGGGATGTTTGTTGCATGGAAGTTTTCATACAGATACGAAAATGCAGTTATTTAAAGCCATAAATACTTACACTTATAAATTTTAAAGCTTAATTTTTCCTTTCAATAGGAATTTGGGAAAAAAATCAAAGGTAGAAATACAAACCCCAACTCTTATTAAAAGCAGCCACTAATGAAATATACAGGGACCATTTATTTCTTTGTATACTACTATAACTTGTCTATGTCTCCATCCATTCTCACTAGCTGTTTGGATTTTTGGTTTGGTTTTTGTTTGTTTGTTTGTTTGTTTGTTTTCCCAAGAATTTCAACCTTTGCATCCATTTTATTTAATATTAAAAATAAAATGGCAGATGAAATGGGAAAAAGAGATGCTTTAATAAATTTGACAGGATGATATAAGGGGTTGATTGTTTTTTCCTCTGAAACAAGATCTCTGTAATTTAGATGAGGACAGTTTGATAGTTTCCTGTGTGTTGTAGGAGGACTCTGACTGAATACATACTTTAAAGGGGTAGGGTGGCCATGCTACTGCTGAATACAATTTTCAGGTGGCCCTAGAAATGGGCCACCATCACCACCTACCCATTTTTTCAAAGTAATCTCTGTGTGTTTGTCAAAATCTTCTAGGAATCTAGGAAATAAGGAATTCATAGTTTCTTCTTTGAAGTATTCCTTCCATAATAGACTTTTACCCTTCAAATGCAACTGGCTTGTAACTTTCTCTGCTCACCTTGAGTGTGTTCACACATCTTCTGTCCAAGTTCTCTGCATCTACCTTCTTGGATTCTTTTCCACTATGTTTTTAAATGGCTGCATCAAAACACAGCTTCAGATTGTGTCACACAACCCATAAGACATTTGTGGACACTCCAAAACATGGCATCTGCTTTTAGGTGAGAATTAATGTGGTTTTTCATCCCCTGGAGATGATCTTGAGTTTTATGCAAATTCAAATTGCTGACTGAGGTCATGACACAGATGATGAGCAGAGACATAAGTTCATCCCTCTCCAACCCCTGGTGTAAAAGATCTAAGTAAAGCAAGTCAGTTGATCCCTCATGTGTGTTGTATTCACATTTTCCTTTCCTGCAAGTATCAGCACTGCAGCTTTTCAGAATAAGCAGTTACCTGGGAGGAACAGACAAAGAAAAGTTGGAGACCACTGAAACTCCAGTAAAAGCAGCTCTGGACTTTTTTTAAGCTTTTCCAGAGCCAGGTGTCTGGTAGTACGAGGACATGGCAGGTTGTAAGGTGTGTGTGGTAGATCCATCAAGCAGACAATCTCAGGCACACTAAAGAAAGCCTAAAGCCTGGAAGGCTCTGTGTGATCCATGGTTGCAAGAGTCCAGGTGAGGCTTGCCTGTGGGACCATGTAGAGTTCATGACTACAAAATTCCAGACACTGAGACTGAGCCCCGTGTGACCCATGAACCAGCTGCTGGACATGTGGAAACCTGGCTCTGCTGAGAGCTGTGATGTAGAATCCTGAACACCCCAAGCAACAAGACTGGAACCCCACCTTCCTGAATTTACACAGTCTGTGCAAAGCAGTCAGGAATCAGAGACTAAAATCCTTGGGAAAGGACTCCAAATATGTCTGTGGGGTAGTATAAAAGGATACCTCTATAAAGTTAGAACACTCTTTTCAATACATGTTTACATCACTTAGTGATACATTTCTATTTAGAAAAATGCAGTTCTGTGGTTCTCAAGTGGTCATCCTTGAGTCCTTAATCATGTAAATTATACTTTCAAAATATATACATCTGAAAAACTCAGAACCAATGAATAGAATAGAATAGAATAATTAATAAAATCTGGCATTTGGTTAACTCTGGTTATGGCTTATTGCCAGCATAAGCAGTAAATAGCCCAAGCTCATGGTCTGATTTTCCATTAGCGGTTAGAGTCTATTAAGCATGCTCCTAGAACACCTATTCCAGTGTAATTTCATCTGAAGGAAATAAATTTCTGTGGTTGGAGACCTCACCATGAGGTAAACCACAGGGGGCATGGACCAAGATTTTCATGTCAAATCACTCTCATGGTCAGGACTAAAATTCTAATGCAGATGCACCAAGACACAGTCCAGGCCTTTAGATATCTTCTATTACATCAGGAACTGCTACTTTCACCTGGTTTTGGATTATTCAGGCTGCAGTTAAGGGAACCATGACACCCTCATGCTGACCTTCATGGCTCTGGCTTGGGTCTTAGGGTACTTGTGACCTAAAAAGTTGACTCTGAATGCTCTATTCTCAGGAGGGCTGCCCTGACTTGTGTTTATAGTGGTATTCATAGTTCAATAGTAATACTGTCAGGCTGTGGGTCAACTTCTACTTTTACATTAAACATATATTTTCTTTCTTCTTGCACTGTCATCTCCATAACAACTGATTCTCAGACTATTTCAGGACTTAGTGAGACTGCTTAGAGAGAGGTCAAACGGACCCTTCATTTTGCCGGGATATCCATTTTATTTACTGTCTAATGCAAAATAAGGCCCCTTTTTTTTTACTGCAATACCAGTTTTACCAGGTCAGGCTGTTCTAAGACCTCCATTCGAATGGCTCACACAAAGAGGAAAATGGCAGAGCAGACATATGAATGTGGCTTCTCACAGCAGATGGATGTCTTAACTACTGACTCTTCTGAAATGAACGAACTCTGTTCTCCTTTTCTTCTTCCCACTCTCTCTGGAAATTAAAATCTGGACCTGTGAAATTTTTTCCAATTAAAGTTTCAATGATTTTGGCATGTTCTAACAAAACCATTGCATCAAAAATGCCTTATACATAATTGGTTGAGCCAACAGATGTCACATTATGGCTTAAGCCCTCCTGAGCACTAAGGATCAGAAAGTGGCATTTTTAATAAAAGAGCTTTTTCGTCAGTAAACCCGAGACATGACCAGTAGATAGATTAATGTCTGTGTGCATCCAAGTTGCCCACAGATGGTAGAATAATCTTGGACTGTTTTTCTTGGGCAATGACTTGAAATTTTCTTCATAAAACATTTTTCTAAAAGCCATTAAGATCTGTCAGATTAAAATAAAACCTCCAATGCCTTGAGGAGTCAGAAAAAAAAAACCTAAAATTATAAAATTAATTTCTGTTTATATGCCAATCTCAACTCTAAGTTTGTTTTCAAAATATAACCAGTACCTAATCTTCCATTAACCACTCTTATAGGCACTTACTGAAAATCCATTGTGTAGTTACCATAATATTTCTAAGGCTTTTTTAGCTGTTTTTCTTATCTTCCCACATTGTCAAATCATTCTTAATCTAAACCTAAAATTCAGTAAATCCTATACGATCTCCAAGGACAAGTTTGGTCATTTGATGTCATAATTTCAGAAATTTCACTTATATTTTGGGAGCAGAAGAGGGTGCCCTGCTTCTCATTGTCTTTGAGCAGATATTTAGTCTATTGTATAGCCATGTGTACAGCCATTCCCCTAGGGATTTCAAACCATTTTCCATTTTGGCTATTTCTACACAGACATGCTGTGTGCCAATTCAACCTTGTTCTATTTGCATCTATGTGATATGATTTATCATACAGTAAATGTGTTCCCATAGTGGAGTAATTTTTATAGGACTGACAATAGTGCTATATTAAACTCGTCTGAGAGCCAGAGAAGGAAAAATCCTCCATGACTTCACTTGCCAGTCATGCCAAGGACTTAATTTTAAAAACTAAATTAATTTACATAAACCACATCTCTGCCTCCTATTTTTTGTGATCAGCATTAGATTGTTTGTTATACTCTGTTGTCAGATGTCACTGGCAATATCCCAGCATCAGACAGTGGCTATGCTTCCAGCAGAAGGAAGTTTGGTAACCTTGACAAATTTTCTCTGGTTGCCTTTGGAAGAATTACATCCTACTATGGTCAGAACAAGCAATGAGCTGTGATACATTTTGTCAAAGGCTTTGATGCCTATCCTCACGCCGAATATGAGGTAGTACATGATTTTTGCATGCCATATATACATACACATATATTAAAAAATGCATGTTGTCTTATTTGCATGTATATATATTAAAATATATACGCAGATCAAAATTGAGAACCGTGAAAACCTCTGAAACAAAGAAAAGAGTTGGAGAAGGTGGAAGACTTTTCTAATGTAAGTTGAAAAAGCATGGCCCAGAATACTCAGAGGGTCGGTACTCAAGCAGGAGGATTTTAGTGATCCAGAGGCTTCTAGCTCAGAGATGAAAAACACACTGAGAGAAGAGTCTTCAGAGAGCTTTAGCATGTCTAAGACTCCCAGGAAATAAAAACTACTCATCCCCTCCTATTCAGGGTGACCACAGGAAGGGACAGGAGGATGAAGATCAGAATGACCAGTTGTGAAGTTTTTGTAGTTTTACATGTGAGAGTGTCCAAGATCCTCTTCTCACATTGGTTCCCTCCACCTGTGGTTCGTCCAACCAGGAGGGCATTTGCTTTTCTGGGTTTTACTTCCTCTCAAAATTCCAACCTAGATGCAAAAATTCTCCCCTTCAAAATTCAGTCAAAACCTATGCCTTTCAATAAAAAATAATTTCAGCTTCAGAGAAGAGTGGAGCTTTTTTTCTAAGGGAAAACATTGGGTTGAAAAACTAACAGCCAGCTCTAGATCATACCACTTTTAAGTCCCAACACAGTCATGTACAGCTCAAAAGCTAATTGCTTATAAAGCTTTACATGTGCAACTGTCATATCCTTCACCCAACTTCAAAAGAAGGGGCTTTGAACTGAAGATGGCCTCTAAACTCTTAGACCTTTCATTCTCTGTTCAGATTTCTTTTACAGTCCGCACAGGAGAGTTATTATATTTCTCCAGTTGACAGGAAAGATTGAGCCAAAGTCTCCTCCTTCTCTTGATTTACAGGAATATAATAATTCTCAAGTCAACTGAGCTAAAAATGGTGTAAACAAGAAGAACCAGGCCTCCAGGAACAGGAGTACTACAGAAGCAGTCATCACTTTTAAAACATGGCAACATTTCAGAAAAACACTGCAGATGCTTTGGCTCTGTCCCTCATCCAAGCTGAGCATTGCTTTTTGCTGCTGTACTTTGGTTATTTCTACCAAGTCTCCTTAGGCATTCATGCTAATACCTTGTACTTGATATGAGTGTTTTATAATTAAGCACACACACATGAAATACCCAAACCTATATTAAGCTTAAACATATTTTCAAAAAGTTGTAAAATACTCTTGCCAGATTCTATACTCTCAAATGGATTAATCTGAAAAACAACTGGGACTCAATTTAGACCTTCCTGGCAGCAAGCAAGAGAAACGTCAAGCTCAATATTTTACTTTATTGAAGACCCTCTTAGGAGTCCATCAGAAAGAACTCTATCTGCCTGGTAGCCAGTGATCAGTGGGAGGTAATATTTAGTTTATTAATGTGGCTTTGATTTTTTTTCACACTGTTGATGAATAGTAGTAAACTAAGACCTTGATCCAATTTCCGCTTCTTCCTTTCTGCAGAAAAGGCAATGAAACATAGATAAAGTTAACAAGATCTTGCATAATATCAAAGTGCACTCGGTAGGTCCCAAGTTAACCAGACATATAGTTTATTTGTACACTAGTATATCTGCATTAAAACATACACATAGAAACTGAACACAATTTGAGAGACCGTGTGCTGAAGTCAAGGTTAATTTTGAAATAACCCTTCAGTCCCAAGGCAATTATATGGATTAGTAAGTGTTTGTGTTGCACAGAAGAATGGCTTTCTCTGGTACTTGACAGTACAGGTAAACCATCACAGAGTTTTGATCATAAATAGACTGCAGCTTAGTTACCAACAATGGATTTAATAAATGAAAAGAACCAAAGCAAAATGCAGAAAAATTTTGCCATGTTTTCTTCTCAATAAATCAGAACAAATCACAGGTGCAGGTAGGGAAGCTGTCTCAAATATTATGATTAATGACCTCCATCATATTACATTTGACTTATACTGTTATTTGTGGGGTTTAAGGTAGTGTTGCTGAGAAGTGAAAAAATATTGGGGCTAAAACAGCTCACTAGGGTAAAACTCATGTGGAATAAATACTCAGAGCTTGAAAACACAGTAGAAAGTAAAAATTCAGTGGCAGTAAGATAAGAACTCTTGACTAATACCCTATGACAGGGAAGCACATATGGAGTTCCTTGCTTCCATTGATGACTTCAGTGGGGCTCTCATGTGCATAACTGCTATTGGCAGAGGTGTAAACAGTTCACAGTCCATTCCACATAATTAAAAAGCTAAGAGGTAGGCAGCTAATGTTGTAGAAAAATCTTTAGACTGATGCTCTGGCCTTCAGCAGTGAGATACTTCACTGATAGTGTCTCAATTGCACAAATATGCAGACCATGCAAATTAAGTTTCCTGTACCTTGTTGCTGCACACGTTTCATGCTGAGGGTTCAGCTGGAATTTGATTTGCGTTTCACTAAGGACAAAATGAGGAAGAGTATTGGTCCTGAGGGGAAATCTCCAAAACTTTACTACTTGCAGTAGCAAACTGGAACTTGGAATATGATGTCCAGTAGTACAAACAAGCAGAGACCAAGAAGAGACAGAAGAAGTGGTGTATACGTCAACATATGTGGAAAAGTAAGCTAGCTACATTAAGGTTTTGGATTTTGCAATGATCTCCATAAATGGGGATCTCAACAAGATTGGAAGAGATGATACACCTACAATCAAGTCAAGCAGAAATAACCACTGATCGAGGAATTTAGAAAAAGAGACATTACTGTACAAAGAAAAAAAAACTGAAACAGAGCGGTTGTTCATAGCACTTGAAAAAACCTCATGAATATGCAATTTTTAATGATGAGGAAGAGAAAACATTAATTTGAATTGTATTGATGTGGCCAAGTCTAAACAACTAAGCTTGTTTCCAAGTTTCCTTTTGTTTTGAGGAAAGTAGATGTTCAGGGGGGAAAAAAAAGTGGTTACAATGATTTACTGACTCACTGGTGGCTTAGGAGGATGTCAGAAAAACTTTCGTTGTCTCAAGCCCAGGAAACAATAATTAGACTCTGCAACAGAAGCATCTACATGTAAGTGGAATCCCTTTATCTCATATGATAAGCATTGAATAAAATACTTAGGAAAGGTGGTCCTAACTCTGCCCTCTGGTTCAAGAAGTGGTGGGCCCCTTTGAGCAAGTGAATTATGCCCAAGGGACCAGTGTGATCCTTAGTGATTTTTTCCTAATAATAGAGGCGATACAAATTGAACAGCCAAGGTCTAGAAGTTGAAAGTGCTCAGAAAAACAATACAAGGTCTGATTTTAGTGGTAATGTGGAACTCCTTTTTCAACAGTATTTTTAAGATTGTTTTATTCCTTCCCCTGTTTTGTGGGGGCTGCTATAGGACATCTGTTACTTAAAATGGCTACTTCCCTTATTGCATATTGGTAGCTCTAATAAAATTGTGTTTATCCACAGATATATAAAACAAACAGCATTTTTCTGGTATTTATATATAGTATTTACAAAAAAGGTTTCTAGTGTGGAAGTCAATCCAACCTAATCACAGATTTTCTGTCACATTTACCTTAGTACCAGGACTCGTATCCATCTAGGAAATTATTTCTTGTAGAGATACAGGGCCAAATTCTCCTGTCAGTTACACCACTATGCACTTGGAGGGGCTCCAAATTAGCTAAAAATCAACAGAGGTAGCTTAATATGTTCTGGTGTAAATCAGAAGAGGATTTGGCTTCTGATCTTTCAATAATTATTCAAGAGTAAACAGCACTCAGTTGCATCACAGGAGAGCACTGGAATGCGAAATATTGGAAAATTGCAAATACACTGAAACCATAAAATTAAGGAACTCAGTATAAAATGCCCCTTCTTTACTGTTCCATCCATTGTCATTTCTTGCAGAATGCTCTTTACAATTGACCTGCACCTAGGACACCCACAAGATGTTGGTTTATTATGTTTGGTATCTTGTAGCTGCCAGTGCATTATGAGACAAGAGTTTGTAGCAACACATGGCAAGAGGGGATCTGTGTGCCCATGCTTCATTACTTCTTGACCTTTCAGATGATACCCAATTGAAAAAGGATCAGCTTTTACATCTGGCAAAAGCCTAATTTACTAATATGCTGTCCTCCTGAGTCACTGCTGTAATACTTCTGCTGAACTTATACATCTTGACCCCTGTTAGCTCGTTGTTGCTCAGCTATTTACTTTTGACATGCATGCATGCGGAACCTCGGGGTTACTTTGGAGGTACAAAATTTGGGGTAGAGGCATGAATGGACTTTAGATTTGAAGTGTTTCACATGAGACCAAACCAGTGATGGATTTTTAACCCAAAATTCTCAAAGCATTTATTTACTAAAAAATACCCCAAACAAATAATAATTTAAAAAACAAAAACAAAACCAAACAAAAAAAACACAATACAAAACAAAGCAAAACAAAAAAGAAAACCAAACAAAACCCATAACAGAACAGAAAAAAACCCCAAACCCTCAGACACTGCCTAGAAATTTAACTTGGCTTGGAGTCTCAGCATATTAATTAGGTCATTCCTTCAGAGTCTTCTTCCCACAGTACCTTCAGAAGAAGGAACTGTGGGTTCTACACCCCACCTGCCCCATCAACTCTCTGACCCCACATGGTGTTTGGTGCTGCCACTCAAGGGGGTTGTCTAAATTGGACCAGGGAGGGGAGATGAACCCTGGTTTGAACTCCCATTAGAAATGTGTCTTTCAGGTAATATTTTCTTCTGTTGTTTTAACACATCTCAGTTTCCGAGATCCAGTTCACCTCTTAAACCACAGAAATGCAGATGCAGAAATGACTGCACAGGAGTGAGGATATGGGAGGGAAAACACAGGGTTGCAGCAGTGTCAGTCTATATTGGCTCAAAGTTACAGTGGCCACAAGATACTGTTTCTTAGAAAACATATGTAATGACAGCAAAAAAAACCCCTATTTTCTAAAACTTAAATGTCATCATGTAATCACATGATTATATATTTTTTTTCTTCATTATTAGCCATCTGCTTCTAAAAGTTACTCATTTCAAAGCTTGAAGCTATTAACCACCACATTTCATTTCTGGAATGGATTCATTCTCCCAGCTTTTTCTTATATATACAACAGTAGGATCCTATCTTTGAGTATCTGGAATACTGAAACACTTAGTATAACATATAAGAAATTTTTGTACAGAAATTTTTGCATAGAAAAGACTCTAGTGAGCAGTGTAGCCTTATATCTTCCTTTGCTCATTTTGTTCCTTGTCTATTTTTAAGGGGGGGAGGATTTTTCACAACTGGTCAGTATGGTGTGAACTCAATCTCTTTTTGAAAACTTGGGCATGGATGACTGTCTCATGGTCTCCAGTACAGACGATTTCTGTGCACGTGCATATTAAGTCTGATCAGGTCCTGAGCCAGCGACATTCTCAGACATGATCTCTACTGTTAGATTTGAAAGATTTAGCCTTCTTGGCTTTCTTATAATGGGATTTAGTCACAACAGATGGTTGGGAAATAGGTCTTTAAAGTGTCAGAAGTCACTTCACCAGTGTTAATTACCAATACATAAATTACCATTCAACTTTTAAGCTAGAATTGGTCCTTCCAGACTTGAGAGGGCAAGTCCCGGGTTACACATCTTGTTCTTTGTGAAACCAAGAGGGTGGAGAGGACAGAAGCATCAGCCCCATGTTAGTGCCAGCCATTCCACCACAAGGTCCCATGTGCAGTTGCACAGTCCTTTGAAATGGATGGATTTTGTGTAGTGTGATGTTTCAATCAGTACACAAGGTGGGTTCTCCCTTCAATACACGCTTTGGAAACACCCAGACTTCTTGCTTTGAAGAAAAAGACTCAGATAAGAAAGATCAAAATCAGGTCCATCTGCACTTTGAAAAGAGTTGTTCTGTGATTAGCAAAGTTCACTGGCAAATTCCCTGACATCTCCAAAGCCAAATGGGAGAAGTCTGGGTTTCCCCCAGGGAGGACTTCCCAAAAGTCCACTCAAATAAGACATTACTGCCCCCAGTAATCACATATTCTCAGGGCTTTAAAATGGACAAAGAACAAAGAAGCTTCCTCAAGACAGGTTGAGAACACTATGGGAATGATTTCTTGTCATCTGCAAAAAGAGGTTGCATTTTCTGTCATCATGTCTCATTCACACAGGTGTTCACTGTCCATTTCAGCACCATCTACATTCCATGCAAAGCTATCTAAGGATATAGCTTAGGATATATCCTAAGGATATAGCTAAAAATTGACTAAATTAAAATCCAAAAGTGTGAATGCAAGCTGCAGAGAAAGTGGGAAGAAGTCCGAGGTATCTAAAATTTTCTAAACAAGTTGTACAGTGATTCTTGCATGCCAAAACTTTTAAGCTGGCAGCGCAAAAAATATAGTCCAGGAACAAATGTTGAACATCACTACTAACCATTTCTCTTTGTTTAGGATCCATGAAAGCAAAGTTAGTAGAAAAGAAAGAAAGTGAAGCCCACACAGGAAAGAATATGCTGAACTGGTTCTGCAGGAAAAAAAAGGCTGCCCCATGTATTCTTAGGCAAGTGTGGTAGTCTATTATTGTAAGCGTTGCCATTTCACAGAGATGGAGACCACACATTTAATTCTTTTCTATAGGTTTTTTAAAAGGTGGTTTCAAGCTACTCTCTGAGGAGCAGAGCTGGTTAATTGTAGCCCTGCTGGATTCCACATATCACAAAGGGCTCAACAAGAGCTAAAGAAAGAGAGTTTAATCAGATCTGGAAAAGATGGTTCTTAATGGATGTGAATTCTGCAGAGGATGATAATCATTAAAACTGAGGAGTTAATCAAAAATCCTAAAACAAGAAGGGAAATTTGAAGCATCCACGAAACATTATCCCTCCTCCAACTCAGATCCTCTTAAAAAGTAGGTGATAAAAAAAAAAAGAAAAGAGCAAAATTAATAAAATGTTTTAAAAACAAACAACAAAATGGTCATTTCTCAGTCCCCTCATCAACCACAGAAAAGGGGAAGTTCTGATTCCTGAGTCAGAATCGCAGGACAGGTTATTGCATGGTGATTACTTTGAGACGGTGATTAAAGGAGTAATTTAAAACACTAGGATTACTAAAGGAAAGGGGAAGTTAAAACTGCCTTGGGAAAATTATTCCACATCCTCTACAAAGAAGGAAAATAACCTATCCTTGAATGCCACTCTGGAGGACATAATTAAAGAGGAATGAGAACTCTCTAACAAAGGAAAGTGTTTTAATGGGGCAATACATGAAACACTGTGCCATAGAAAGAGTGTGTGGGTGTTGGGAGGGGGCGGTTCCAGTGCAAGCTCCAAAGGCAAGCTGTGGCCCTACCAAAGGAGGCAGGGAGTCCTTCTAGCATAGTATCTCTGCCCTATGTGCCCCTTTAATAAGGAAGTGGAAGGCACTTCTGAGACTAAATGATGAAACTGCAGCTGTTTCTTTGCTGACACCCTCCTTAGCCACCCGGTTTGCCAAGATGATTTTAGCACAGCATCATGAGATAAAAGAATGAGCCTGTGCTAAGCTTAAACATGCTAAGTCAATAAAATGTAAAATATTTTTGTCCTTAATTACCAGTACTAATGGCTTCCTTTCTTCTACAGCTCTATTGCTTTGATTTTTCAACCTTGCCCAGCTGGGCAAAGCCCAGTGCAACAATCAGTCTGAATTCGGTGTTGACCCTGCTTAGAGCAGGAGGTTGGATTCCAGTGGTCCTCCCTGGCCTGAATGACCATGACTTTATGTCTTTCTGGTTAAGGTCTCTGGAAAGTGAATGCTCTATGACAGGGAGACACTGATTTTAGAGAAGATCTATAATAAGGTAGAACATAGAGTGATAAAGGCTCTTACCAGCTTCAAAGTGTTGTTCAAAACGTAGATGAAAACACTTTGGACTTGGTCAAGTCATGTATTTAGGAAAACATTTTGATTAAACAAAACAAAAAAAAAGTGGATTTTTTTGCATTTCCCCAGATAGCAACAAAAGTAGAAAGATAAGGCAAATTCCTACCAGGGTGTGAAATAAGAACTAATTTAGAAAAAATTGATGTCTTGTGTCTTGAAGCAGTAGCCCCAAATAACAAAAAAGCTAATGTGAATCCTATGTTACTGGTTTTAGGGGGTTTTTGACCCTGCAAGTATACCATCTACCTCATAGCTGCTTACAACCCACTTTTATTGTAGATGACTGTCATATCACTGTTTAAGATATTAATTTTCAGGCTGCACACTGAAACTTCAAGTCTCGGGCCACAATAACTGACATAATTGTATCTCATCTTCATAAAAAGATTATTTTTTTTTAGCTGCATACCATGTCAACCCATCCAGCAGGCAATAGCTTTCATCAAAGAATTTAAACTTGCAGCCTTAATTTGTTCCTTGAGAGCCCAAACATGGTGAGATTGCTTAGTGTAAAGGCACATTATGTAAACCACTACACTTTTCAAAAGGTCTTGCAGTCACCTCTAGAATACCTTCTGAAAATTAAGTTTGTTCATCAAGCAGTATCTCTACTGTCATTTTGTTCCACTCCTCCTTGAGGAGCGGAGAGGAGAGGTTTGAGGGAGAAAATACCTTGCTTCCATGATAATTTCCAGACAACTTGTCTTCAGATCATCTGTCAGCAGACATGTTGAAAATACAAGGCTATGAGCTTCCAAATGCAGCACCTTTAGTGTCCAGCCTGTCAGCACGGGCCAGACATCTGCTTTTGACTCCCTGCCACTGTTCACAGAGATAGTACTGTTCCTCTTGCTCCATCTTCTTTAAGTAACCATCAAAGATTTCCTCTTCATCTGTAAACTACTGCAAATTCTACTCCTGTTCTCCCTCCATCAATCTGTCTAGCTTGCTGATTTCCACATCTCCCTTACCTCTAAATTGTTCCCTCACCTGACTTATGCCACATCTTGCACACATTCCACCCGCCCAAACTAGACCATCCACCCCATGCCCTTTACCACCCTGACTCTGCCCATAAGGAAACCCTCCATCCTTCCCCCTTTCTTCTGCCCTCATTTTTGTGCACAGATGCAAAGCCTCCACCCCAAAACGGGACCCCATCTTGTGACACTTATGACACACACCTCCATCGCCCCAGTGCTGTGTCCTGTGCCAGTGCAGCTTCCCAGTTGCCTGCATGAGCCTCATGTGCCAGCTCCTGTGGAGCAGAGCAGGCCAAGTGCAAGGACTGACGCTTCTTCTTGGACAAAGTATGGGCTGTGAGTGATAATCCAGCCACCATCCCATAGTCAGGCTCACATGAGGATCTGCACCAGAGGCAAAAGCTATTTCTACTACCCAACACTGAAAACAGACATGTCTTGGGAACTTCTCTTTACACTTCCCCCTCCTGAAACTCCGCTCCAGCCGTTTGTATCTCCTGTATGCACAGAATACCAGCATAAGACACAGACTCATCTCTTGAAGACACAGCAAAAGAGATACTGTTTTTAGTCCTTTAGCAAGGAAATTGAAATTACAGCACCTTTAGCAACATTTGAGAGGAAGGCCCTCATATACACAGCCTATAAACCCCAGTCACTTATCCAACATGTATATGCATGGATCATTATCTTTCCTGTATTTCAAACCAACACTTTGCAGGAGAGCATTCATTTTCCAGAAAACATTATACAAAGGTCCTCTATTTAAAGCCTGAACTTTAAGCTTAATGGCTACCTCAATCACATTCAAAGAGGGAATATCTTCTTACTCAGCATTCAAAAACACAAAGTTCATACAGACCTGCAAGAAAGCATTTTAAAACTGCTTATGGCCTCTTAACCAGCTACATTTTCTTCCTACACATAGACATTTGCAGAATGAAAATATCAGTTATGCATCTGCATCAGATCTAAGAGACACAGGTATGAAAGGCACACTCCTGTGCTTTATTGCCATTTATACCCACCCACACATACACACTGCAGCACAGTTAATTTTTAAACTATTGTGTGCCTTATGGTGCAGCTGTCTAAATAAAACTGGGATGCAAACTATTTTCTTAGCTGGTATTCAAATTCTCCCATCTTCTTACAGATTTGCCTGCTAAATTCTCCTGCAGTTGAACACTAGCTAACTAATATTTGGCTCATTCTTCCCACATTCAAGCTGCCCACGCTTAAAACGTCTGCAGCATTTCCTCCCACCTTCACCTCCTGTTACTGTCTCACATTCCCACATCACCCAGGTTTCTTCTGGTGGTTTCTCTTCCCCTCTTGCTTTATCTCTCTGCACGGGACCCCTCCACAGCACTGCCCACATTGCTGGGACAATGGTCACTGTCCAGCTTTTATTGGCAATGATCAGGCCTGACTTTAGGCTCTGAGCAGATGGAGTTGATAGCAAATAGCCCATAATTTTTTTTGTGACTGCGTGTTGCTGTTCTACTTTGCTTGGACTTAAAAAAATGCTGTATCTCAAAATAAACCAGTTTACCCAAAACTGATAAAAACAAGTGTTGTAGATAAAACTTAGTATTTTCCACAGCAGATACCTTTAATGTTTTTTCCTTGAATGACAATGTTCAAAGGAAAGTTAATTGGTTTTAATTAAGTTTCAAAGAAAAAAAGCAAAACTAACTCAGCAAGGAATATATGCTAAAACATAAGACACAGAGAACCTCTTCCTTTTCAGAATGTTTAAACTTCAAGCATTTTTATTCCTCCCTCTATTTTTTTCCTTCTATTTTTTGAAAATTAAGAGGGACAAAAAGGGTACAGTGCTGACCAATAAAGTAGAAGAGGGATAATACAGGAATCTTGAATAGTGAAGTTCTAAAAAGTATATATATTAACAATTAATAGTTTTCTGTCAGCACAAGGATTCCAATGGTTGCTCTTAAATAAATTTCTTTCTTTAGAACTACACACACCAATGCATTGTTCTTCCTAAAGAATATTTGAAGTGAGAACTACATGTAAAGCCTCTCCTTATAATGATTTAAGAGGGAGGCTGATTTAAGTATCTTGAATAGATTGAGGTTTTAACGGTGGGTTACCATCCTGTGTTTTGCCCTCTACAACTCTGCTGGCATTGGCCATGTCAGTCTGCAACAGCCATCCCAGCCCACCACACTGCCACATTTTATCTACGCTACTACTGACCAGGTTCTCCTCAAAATACCATCAAAATTCTGGGCCAAATCCTGGTAAAGAAACAAGACTCTACCTCACCAAGCCCTCCTGTCAAAAACAGGCAATAATTGATACCAAAATGTAAAGACACTCAAAGTTGGTCTGGTTTAAATCTTGGAGCGCATACAACCAAAGTCCTTACGTGCATTCTCTGTCACAAAGAGCTACAGGATTTGTCTGTGTACTGATAGGTTCAAGAAAGAAGGACTAAGTAGGTATCATAAAGAAGCACTAAATAGAAAAACAAAAAAACAAACAAAAAATCTAAAGCAGATAATATTGTCAAGCTGTTTAGACTGTCCTGTCTAACTGTCTCTGGGAAGAAGAGGAATGAAAAGAGAATATGGTGTGCCAGAATACTTAGGCCTGGTTCTCCAGCTGCTACACTTCGACATCTGACAGAATTTGCTAAACTGACCTAAATCTCAGTCTACTCCGAGAATACACCATAAGATGTCAAATACTCTCTGTTTTCTTGGTGTTTGGCT
>NW_020897801.1:1334547-1377047 GCF_003984885.1 Neopelma chrysocephalum | reverse complement strand
GTAGAAATTAGATGTTATCCATAGGATTTATGACAGTAATTGCAGTAGGTGTGTTGTGGCCACACCGGTTCTATTCACATTTCAGAAGTCACAGCTTGCCATTATTTCCATGGATCTAGTTTAAGGGAGGCCTTGGTCTTTAAAGTTATCTTTGTTACGAAGGGAAAGGCAAATAGTCCCTTTCCTAATATGAAAGGAAATGCCCTTCACATAAAGTCTTCAGTGGTAGTTTAACAATTAATACTGAAAGATATTTTCTTACTCTGGAAGCCAAATTTATGGTGGATGTTTTCTTTGGGGCTAGAATTTAACTGAACATGGGAAAATACTTTGCAGCTGAAGAAAAGAAAAAATTTTAAAACAGTTAATACTGTTCTCAATGATGACTATCTAATGAAAATCAGAAATTAAATGGACCTACTATGCCTTTCATAGAGTCATTAAGGTTGGAAAAGACCTTTTAGGGAAGCCCAGCTTTTGTATGGGTATAAATCCTACAACATATTCTCCATTTAGTTCAGTGGTAACTAACTACCCTTGCAGAGCATGGCACAGTCCCACATCAAAGCAGCAAAAGAGCACCACATGTTTTTGTAATTTTACAGGCAGGTCACATCAGTTTGGTTGAGCACAATAAATCCACAGTGGATGCTTCCCATGCCATCTCCTTCATCAGCTCTGAGGGTTCCTGCGGGACGGACAGTGGAGTGTGGATGAGGGAGGGTGAACAACACATTAGATCACCAGGATGATTTATCTGGCCTCCAGCTTGCAATTCCCCACCACTCTAATACTTTCATAGGATCCAGGCAAAGAGCAGGCTGCAGGTCAATAAGTCAAAGATTTCTGGAACTCTCTTCCATTCCTTATCTATCATCCTGATACAGGTCTGCCCCTTCACCGTGTGTCAAAGATTGAGATTCACAGGTTTTAGAAATATGGGGCAGGCTACAACAGAGCATCTGTTGTAGCCAGCAGGTTGAGGGGGTTGATTCTGCCCCTCTACTCCACTCTGGTGAGATCTCACCTGGAGTGCTGCGTCCAGCTCTGAGGTCTTCAGGATAGCAAAGACACAGACCTGCTGGAGCAGGTCCAGAGGAGGGACGTGAAGCTAATTAGAGAACGGAGCACCTCTCCTGTGAAGGTAGGCTGAGAGAGTTGGGGCTGTTCAGCCTGGAGAAGAGAAGACTCTGGGGAGACCTTAGGGCATCTTCCAGTACTTAAAGGGCGTTTATAAGAAAGATGGGGACAAACTTTTTAGCGGGGCCTGTTACAATAGGACAAGGGATAATGATTTTAAATTAAAAGAAGTATATTTAGACTAGATATCAGGAAGATAAGGATGGTGAGGTTGCCCAGAGAGGTGGTAGGTGTCCCATCCCTGGAAACATTAAAGGTCATGTTGGACAGGGCTCTGAGCAACCTGATCTAGTTGAAGATGTCCCTGCTTGCTGAAGGAGGGGGTTGAAGTAGGTGACCTATAAAGGTCCCATCCAACCAACTATTCTATGATTCTGTATTCTAATGGTAAGTATTCATAGCCTGTACTCAGGGAAAACATTGAAAAGTTGTTGATGGAGACAGTTCAGAAAGATTGTCTTGGTAGGTCACATATGCTGGGGACATCTCATCCTCCATGTAAGCTGAAAATTACATTTCTCGTCTTATGTCTTAGAATTAACCAAAGAGATCAAGGATTTTTTCTTTAACAGGTTGATTTTGATTACTCCTGTGTCTGACTCCCTTGTAGCACCCACGTATTTCTTTTCCATTGCTGGTCTCTTAACCCTTTCCAGAAGCTGCGAGCTACTCCTTTCCCGCCACAGCTATCACTTAGTCAGCTTAAGTGATTCTATAATAGAATATATTAAAATTCTTATCTTTGAGCTGCCCTGATGTATCATCATACAACAGGATCTGTCACTATGTTTGAACATCCTTATTTAATATGTTAGGATGTTATCTGCAATATGTCATATCGCTGTCCCTAGTTGTACCCTAATACATAAGAAAAGGCAGCGTGAAGCAAGCACCCAGGCTGAGCAGGAGTGAAGGAGCAAATCCTGAAAAAGCCCTGGGAATTTGACAGTGGTAACAAAAGACAGTGTAAAATATTTTTCAGTAGAGTAACATGCAGACTCTACAAGTTCCTCTTTCTCCTCACCGTAGGAGGATTGAGACTATTCAGTAGTAGGAGGTATTTTTAAAAGTACTTTTTAAAGTAATATTTAAAAAGATGGGTAATAGTTTTTAAAGTGTTTTGTGAGTGAGCTATATAGCAATATTCACTGAAGCACTCAGAACCAGAACAGAAACTGAACATCCAGAAAAATTTATCATGCAATTAGACATTACTTGGGCTATATTCCTGTTGTTCCTTATTTTCTCTTTGCTGAAGAGTGAAACATGAGTGTCAGCTACAGTGCTGTCATACATATGTGTGCGAAATATAAACATGAAATTAATATATCTTAATTGTTGAGCCTTTAAAAACACTACCTCACATATTAAATTTGAATAAAAACATCTGTCCAGGAGGAAAATGATCAGCTACTTATCCTGAGAGATTGAAATAAAGAAAGACAAAGGTAATACTTTCACTAAATATTGTGATTACTAAAACATTACTGATCTGTTCCACAAATCAACCTTCTCAAATCAGAGCTCCAATATTTGTCAGGACAGTGGAACACATGAACACCCTGTGGTTGAGATTTCCAAGAAAATTCTTTCAGGCTTTGTTTATAGGTTAGATACATTCAAGTAATACCATACATAAAATAAAGCATGTTCTGAAAACCCAATTTACACATATATACACTTAAATTAATCAAATATTTAATTGCCATCACTGACGTCATTTTGTGTGAATGTGAAGGGCGATACAGCAAACAAAAGCTTTGGATTTAAGTACCTGACAAGATCTTGGAAACTATCAGAGATGAGCCAAACAGCAACAGTAAATGCAAACACTGGGTTTGACGTGGCATCTATCTGGTAAATATGGATGTCTGTCTGCTTCTTCATCTTGTCAAGGGAAAATAACTGGTTTGGTGTTCAGAGGTAGAGATGTGCATTAGCATAAACATCAATGTTTTTTGAAAAGAAGGGATAGAGACAAGAAAAAACTCTCCTGCATAACAGAAGCAAAAAAAGGTCATTTTTCTGTGAAGAGAATTCCTTTTTTGGTGACTTCTGTCTGACAAACAGTGCTTTCCTAGCCTGACACAATGCTCCCCTATAATCCCCAGGATCTCTTCATAAGAATTCAGCAACACTGAACCTCACGCTCTTCTATGTCTTTTTTCACCACTGAATCTATTTGGAATCAGAGGGTCTAAGATACTTACTACCTCTCTTGGGAAAGGTATTTAGACTGTATTGTGCCTAATGATCCTCACCACACTTTCTCTGGGATTTGAAAAGAATGGTCTGTACCTCTGGACTAGAATTTATTCACCAGCTTTGCAGTTTTCCTTACATTAAGTCTCAGCTCACTTCACTACTCTTAACCAGGTAAGGAAAGTAGTATCAAGAAGATTGCTTTAGACTCTAATTTAGAGAACTCTGGGTTCATATTCTTCCTCCTCCCAAAATCTTTCAATGACTAGGTACTTTTTCTGTGCTCTTGCACTTGATATGCAAAGTATGATTTTCAATTCATGAACAAACAACTAGATGACCATGACTTCACAATCATATTGGTCATGATCACAGCCATTAGATCACATCTAACTTCTAGGCTAATGTTTAAACTGTATCTTGGTTCATCCCATGTGGCAGCTTTGGCAGAAACCTTGTTTCCATGCTCATAAACTATCAATGCCAGGAAATGACTGTGGTGTTGGGATACATACAGCATAGGACTTTGTATAACTTCCTATTTATAAGCAAGATGTTTTCCCATACAGCTTCAAGCTAGAGCTTATATAGACTGAATAAGGCCTTGGAGGGGATATAGATTATGCAAAGAAACTAATAGTATTAAAAAAAAATAGAGTCTGAGTTTCTTCCCATTCTGGACAACTTCAAACGTTCTTCTGCTGAGCCCTTGTCTTCTGCTTCGTGTCCAGATTACTGTAACTAGTTTCACTTTTGCACAGAATTTGAACACCAGCTAACAAGCCAGGTCAAGAGGAGTATCCTACAAAGCTGCTGTAACTTTTCTGGAACAAGCAGAAAGCACATGTAACACTTGGAAATGCGCTACCACCTCCTCCATCATCCCTCTGCTCTTTGGCACAGGGACATTTGTCCAAATTGGGGCAGGAAGAACCTTTTTGAAACAACAGCTCCATCCATATTCAGCTGGAAGGCACGTTTTCTTGCATACTGGATTTTTTGCGTTATTTTATTATGCCAGCATTCTGTTAGACGTAGTTCTGATTATAACCTGACCACAGGCTCCCCAAACTGAATTTTGCACTGATTAAAAGTAAAGGCAGTGTGTTTATGAAAGCTGGCAAATCTGTGAGTCAAAGGTGACCCTTCACCTTACTGAAGGGTCAGAATTTGATGTAAAGAATATATGCAAAAGCATGGAAGAAATGCTACTCCTTGGATAAAGAGACTCTGTTGATGATAAAAATCAAAGACTAATAATTAATTTCTTTAGAGATTTTCTACCCTTCTCTCTAAGGAGGTAAAATAGTTTGAGAGTCCCACAAAGGTGGGGGAAAATATTATATATTTCCTACCTTTTGTACCTTTTAAACAAATTGACCTCAGTACATTGGGAGGCCTCTAGCCTCATGGCTGAAAATAACTTTGAATGCTCAGTACAAAATTTAATATCTATTAGCTGTGAGACAAAATAAAAAAGGAGCTATCAAATTGATGCCTTAGTTTATATATCTCAATTTATAACAGGATCTTTGATGGAGGGAAAAAGGAGAGAAAAGTTAACTCAGCTAAATTTTAAACTTTTCAACAGGGTAGCAATTTAATATATTTTCCTACTCTATTACTTGTTCAGCATAAACTGCTGTATATGACGAAATATTTTACTCAGGTTTTCTGGTGCACTGTTCCTCACTCAGATTTGGACAGGCAAGGAGACACTGAGGGGGTGCATTTATTGCAGGTTTCCCATATATATTGTCTAGTTACGGCTTGAGCTAATGACACATTGCATATTCTTCAATATCGGGCAGATGATTATACAGCCACTGCGCTCACCCATACATTTTGTATCCCTTGCATAAAGCAGAATATTCAAGAGCTATAGCAGAAGTGTTTAAGAAGGTTTTTTTCCTTGACAGGTTATTCAGATAGGGTTTGGGGGAATTAGCTATTGAAGTAAGGATGATGCAGCATTTTCTTATGCTAGCTAATAACGTTGTTACTGACTTAGTTTTATTGAAGACTTAGTTTTTCTTTACTGAAGTAGTTAAAAACCTAAATACCTGCCCTGAAGTCTGGAATTATATTCCAGCTAGTAATATTTTGAATTTGTGTAGAGTGAGCTTTTGCATAGCTCTGTATGTTGAACAGTCACTTACCTCTATTTTTACTTTGTATGAAAGAATCTAAGTCTTTATTTGATGTCTTTCTCTATGTGGCACTCCCTACTTTTGTATTTTAGCATTTCAAAACCATCTATTTATCTTCATAAATTTTACTAATTTTCAGAAGAGTATTAGAGACAGAGTGATGGATCACAGAGTAATCAAGTGAAAATCTAAAGTCACATCTAACTCCACTGCTTAGAAACTAAACTCATTGGCAACTAGATATGTCTTCATAATCTTCCTGTAGTCAAACAAGACCAAGCAAATTACAAAATACTCCCCATAAAAAACACCTTCACACTATATGTTGATAGTTATGGATCATCTCATCACAGACCTCTGTTGAAAGAGCTATAGGTGAAGTGCCTGTCTTATCTTTAAATATCAAACCTCATATTTATTTTTTTTAGACCACCAGCATTTACTTTAGATTCAGTCTATAAACTTCAGCAAAGGCTAATATTTACACATTTTTTGTTTTTATTTTGCTTTTCTGAAAGCATTACCAGCACCAAAGAGAGGAAAATGCCACCACAGGAAAAAAACATAGTAAATCTATTGGAAACACATGGAAGTAATTTCTCAGACGGTCCTCACCATACATATAACGTAAATTTCACCCACAGAAAAAAGTATTATATCCCAGTTTTATCAGAACCAAAATAAGACAGACACCACCAGTTTTCAAACTGCAGTACTTTCCTACTACAAATATTTGCAATTCAGACTTGTTCTAGAAAGAAAATTAAGCAAAAATTAAAAATAAAAATAAAATAAATGCAATCTAGTAGGTAAATGTACAAAATCTTGCTTGAGACTATGCTATTCTTAATCCAAAGAAAACATATTGGTTTAGTACAGAAAAAACAGTGAAGCAAAATACATGGTTCTCTTTTCTGTTTCTTTATGATACAAAATTTTTGTTGTCAACATAGTAATCTGTTTGTCCATTAGCTTGATAATAACATTAAACTATTTTCATTTTATACTTGTAACAGTTGTATATTTATACTCAAATGTGTATGTTATGTTTACTAAAAAGAAAAAAAAAGCCAATTCCAATATAAAAATTTACATTTAAAACAACCTTTTCTTAGGTAGAGCTGCACAAATCTGATCTTAAAGAAGGAAAAAATCATAATCAATATAGGTGGTTTTAAGAATGAAGCTGCTAAAGAAGAGGTCAAATGAGCACAGGCATATGTATATTTACATTTACAGGCTTGGGCTGATTGATGACTTGAAGTACCATTGGAACCAGGAAAAAGGGAGGAGATTTCTGCTCCTTCCTCTTGAGCTGCTTCAAGCAAACCATGAAAGGATGAACCCGTAGTACTGAGCTTCACAACTTACTCATAAACTCATTTTAACTGTCTATGATTTCTCCTACTCTCATACCAAGCTCACTGCATTGCAGTCTGCTGTCATCCTGTTCTTCTTGTAATGAAGTGTCCTTCCTATAAGCAATCTCACTCAGCAGGTATAATTTTATTAAATGAGGTTTTGGGATATGCCAGCATATTCCCCTGGGACTACAAAATAATGCAGCATCTACCACAAGATGTGGTCCCAGATACTGAACTCTTGCTTCCCACCTTCCCACCCTGCCACCTGGAAGTACCATTATTCACCTTTCAATGATTCCTGCAGAGCATTTGAGCTAGACCAAAAATGTCAAGCTCAAAGTGTTTCTGACAAAAATTGCTTCAAAACTTAGCAAATGCAAAATGAACCAGGTGAACATTTTCTGCAACCTTCTGCAATTTGGTGAGGCATGGAAATAGGTTGCCCAAAGAAGCTGTGGATGCCCCACCCCTGGAAGTGTTCAAAGCCAGGTCAGATGAGGCTTTGAGCAACCTGATCTAGTGGAAGACGTCCCTGACCACGGCAGAGGGATTGGAACCAGACGGTCTTCAAGGTCTGTGATTTTATGATTCTATGACTCTGTACTAGGCGTAGGTACTTCTATTTCATTTTATTTTTTAACATGGAAGAAAACTTGTTTCTTATAAAACTCTTATCTATATTTTCTGCTTTGATGTCTAGAAGAGTTTAATTTAAGAAGTGCTGCTGATGACCAATCCATGGAAGAGCTATTTGCTTTAACCCACAAGCCCTATATTTCAGTCTTATAAGATTCCTTTCAAGCGAAGGTATGACTCCAACTTTGCTAAAGAAATAGAATGCAAGGGGATGCCAACATATCAAAATTCTTCCTTCCACAAGATGAAGATTAGTAAGCTCAAACCTGATGTCGTTCATTATAAATCTTAGGCCTTCAGATGCTACGGAATGGTGAAAAAACAAATACATTGATACAGTACATAGTAGGAAAATGTTACCTCTGCATACTTGGGGAAATGTTTGGGGTTAGCTTCTGACTTTTTTTTTTCCCATAGTTGGTAGTGGAGGGGGAGGTTGCACATCAAGGCCATATAAAAGTTACTGAATTCACATCTGAAAAAAACAAAAATTCTGCTTTAACAGCTGCATCTGCTGGCAAGGACAAAAGATGTTCTGTCGCTGCATTTTGTAAACAACATAAGGAGCAAACTGGGGAGTGTGTTACAGCTGACGGACACAACATAACAGCTGTACTAAAGACCAACCACCTGACTCTGCATGAAGCCTCTTCCAGCACATTTGTTCTAGAAGAACTCACCTAAGAAGAGAGGTTAGTCTGATCTTGGCATTAATTGGATGACTGTTTATAGTTTGCATTTTAATTTCAATATATTTTAATGAAACAGTGGTAAAAGACCAAGCTTCAAAACAAATAAACCGAAAGAGATGACCTGACCTAACAAAAATGGATTTTAAAGGTCACTGCCCTTCTTCCCTACTTCTTTTTGTTCTGATGCTTGGACTTTCTTTTTCATCTATTGATGTAGAAGAATACTACAGCTTTCAGAGTGTGATAGACCTCAATCACACTTGAAGATTAGCCACTAAGATGTCCATATCATCACCCCTGGTTTAAGTAGACTTTTTCTTAAAATACACTTTAAGATGCAGGTTCCAGTTATTGGAGATCGATGAGTTGTAGTGGGGTAGAAATTCAGACAAATGTGCAAAATGTGGCAGACAGAGCCAGGAAAGGCAGATGTGTATTGAAAGAAGAACCCCGACAAGGAGGCTGCTGAGAAAAGATGTATGCAGATGGAAACTAAAACAACTAAATGGATTAAAGGAGCAAACGAAGAAGAAACAAGAAAAGACTTCACAAAATGAAGAGATACAAAAAGCTCCTCTAGACCATGAAGAAGACTCTAGGAAAATGAAAGGTAAGACTACGACAAAAGAAGATGCCAAGGAAATGGCAGGCTATGAAAATATCAGAGGCTGAGTAGGAATTCTGAAACAACAGAGAAAAAGAATAAGATGGAATAAGGGCTGTTGAACAAGAAACAAATAAAACAGAGAAGAAATGCTAAAAAAATTAAGGATGCAATTATTCTATAGAAGAAAAAACAAAGGATATTAACTGAAGAGGCTACACAACGCATACATTTCTGTCACAGTAGGTTTTGAGGGTGATAGGAAAAGGAGATGATTATCTCAGAGGATTGCTGGATGACCCTTCTATGTTATTTTTTAGTCAAATCTCCTGTCTTAGCCTGGGGAATAGGTTGAGTCAAAGGTACTCCTTGTCTCTGTCCTAGGGGATAGCTAGATAGAGGAAGGTGATTCAGTAGACAGACCCGCTTTAAGAGAGATGCTTATAGTTTACATGAAACTACAGAGGGCTTGGCAGGACTGCCTTAGCCTTTTCCTAGAGAGAAATCAGGTTTACTCTGGATTCAGTCTCAGAGTTGGGGGCAAACATGCCCTTTCAGACAACCTTTCAAAGCAAGGCCACTCACTTGCCCTGGATCAGCCTCCAGGCAGACTGTGTGGCTTTTACCTTATCTTGGAAAAAGTTTCCAGTTGGAAGCTGTCAACAGGGACTCATGATGCATCCAGCAGAGCATGATGCAACTGAGGTCAGATGTAGAGCTAAAAGGATGCTTGCAAAAGGAAGCAACAATACAAAAATAACCTAAAAAAAAATCAAAAATAAAATGAGTTTGTCCAAAATACAGCAGCCAGCTGGGTAGGAGAGATGGGAGGAAAAAAAATAAAAAATTAAAAGACAGAAAATTAGAGTAGGTTAAAAACCACAGTAAAAGAATTAATTGTACATTCTGGTTGAGTTATCCTGGGAATAGATAGCAGCTTTTCATAATCATCATCATCATGTAATGCAACCATTGTCTTTTTAATCACAGTTCTATAGAAAGTGTCCACAGATTAAAACTGCACAAGTGGACTACCAAATATTCTACACAAGCAAAAACGTGGTGTCTACTGTTCCCTTAAAGCCAAGGAGAAAATTTTAAAGGTGTGTACATTGCAATCAGTTATGAATAACTCCACTACGTGTCTATGTCTAATTCACATGAACCTAAGCAGTAGTCGGTCTCCTGTTTTGCTTCCATTTACTCCAAAGTTATGAAATACATATTGAAAGAGGACCAGCAACATTATATCCAGCTTGTCATAGAAATTCATGGAAGGAATTTCTGTAAATTGACATATTGACAGGAATCACAGAGTAAAAATTATAAATAATTAAAAAAAAAAGCTTTTGAAAATTGGTTTAGACTATGAGGACATTTATGTGATAACCAAAGCGTGAATCCAAAATTTCTGAACCTTGGGAAGATCAGAAATAATTTTGAGATGAGTAATCCATCTGTGGCTTTGATTACATTAGGGTTTGGGGTTTTTTTTACAAAAGGGAAGTCATTTAAGAACTGTTTTCCTGATGGAAAAAATTTTGCATCACTGTTTAGAGTCTCTGGCTCTTTATGTGAAAAAGAATGGAACCGTGCTGTAAGTTTGTGTTTCCAAGTAATCACCTAGTTATAAAGACAACATTGAAAAGAAACTAATGAAATTCCAAGGTGTTCTAGGATGGCTGTTTTATTCTGATCAGTGGTAGATTGCACTATTGACCAAGTGTCAGACTCAGAGCGATACAGTGATTGAATAAAAGTGTATACATAATCGGAGCAGAGAACTTTGCCAGGACTAGCTCTGTTCCTGTTCCTGTAATACCAAGAGAAACCTTCTCTTATTTCCCCTTCCCCTCTCTTTGCCATCCACATCCTCATTCTCCTGTAGAGTGCAAACACATTTCCATTCACCCCCTCCTCTTTTTACACTGGTGCCCCCAGATAAAATAATGCAAGGTGCCTTAGCTGGAGACACTGATGAAATATTTGCAGACCAGATATTAATCTGTTATCTGTTCTGTAGGTGTGAGATGTGATGAAGATGACAGAGGATTCTGCTCTGCAGGCCTTAAGTAATTTGAGCCAAAGATATTTAGATCTGTCTTTGGACACTGCAAATCAGTTATTATGGGAGGGGAAAGCCCTTGGGAAACCTACCTTGAAACATATTTCAAATGCCAGGGGACTTGCATGAAAATTGGGTAATGAATGAAATTCTGATTGCAGAAAAATCGCTTAGGGACGTGCCTGCCGTTGCATGCCAGTGCTCCCTCTGTAAACCCTAAATGCTTAATGATGTAAACTTTTGTACTGCAGATTTTGTAATGCATTCTCTCCTTCAAACTGCTTTTTGCTCTTGGGCAAGGAGGGTGTCGGGTGGAATACCGGTTTTGTCCACTGGAAAAAGATAAATAATTCAGCAGCTGCCGTGGTGGTTTAATAGCACACAAGACCAGGTGTGAAGGAAGTAAACTTTCTCACCGGGATGTGAGAGTCACCCTTACAGAGAAGCAACAGTATGTCTGTAGCTAAGCTGTTGCCAGGTCTTAAATAATATGTATTAACTTCCCAAGGAGACATGTCTCTGTCATTCCATCTAGGAACTATTATGCTGCTCTTCGTCACGATTTTGTTCCAGTAGGAGGAGTTATCAAAGACAGAAAGATTGGACTCTGCACTTCTTCAGCACATGTTCAGGATTGTCATACTATGATGAACAACATAGCTTAAACCAGAGCTTCAAAATCCATCTGGGTCTTTGTCTATTTTCAAGGGTTTTTATAATCTAGATATTGAGGGTTCTTTTACCATTCCCATCCTGAATGTTTGGGTTCATATGGCTGAATGTCACCCACTTCAGCACAGGCCCTACAGACCTTTCCATCCACACAGAGCTGAGCCACCTCTGTCGGGCTGTGTGACACCTAATCACCTTGTCAGCTACAGACTCTTCAGAACACAAAATATGATCCTGTTTTGCTCTCTTATTCTATTATGTCTTTATTAGAGGTGTGGAGATAGAAAAGTGAGGAGGTAAAAAGGCAAAATTGAAAATTTCAAGTACTCAGAAGAAATACATGAAGAAAAAAAAATTAGAAGGAAAAGGGGACAGTTTTCCATATTGGTAAACAGTACAGCACCCAGATGGGACAGCATCACAACTTCTCCTGATTGCTACTTGGTATTAAATTAATCTGTTTCTTAAATTAAACCATTAACAGTTGAAAGTTTGATTAAGAAGAATTTTATGTTCCTTGCTACATTTTTTTATATGAAGGAAAAGACATTTTATGAGAAGAAACCTATCCTCATTTGTCAGGCAGTTCTAGATTTCATATTCAAATGCATAATAGAGACTTATTTTCCAAAAAATCAGTTTTCTTCTAATCCTATATCACTGACCAGTCACAGAAAAAGTTGTGTTGCTGTGTTTCTTTCATTTTGATGAATAAATATATGATCTCTGTTTTACAGACTGAAAAGCTGTGTATAAAATTGAAACCATTTGCTTCAGACAATGGCAGCAATGTTGGCGAGAGGGCAATACCTGTTGCCCAAATCTGTTGCTAAATTGCTAGTCCACTGCAATTTACACTGTATGCCAACAGTTTTATTTTACAGTATATCTTTTTATCCACCACCCAAAGTAAGAGACTTGTGATCATTTCAGTTGCACACTAACCTTGAAAAGGCTAGAAATACCTCTGGCAAAAGTAAAATATTTGATTTCTACAATTCAAGGGATTTAAATACAACTAAACTTATCAAGACAGTCTTACATTTTCAGAAAGCCTGTTCCATCCAGATCACAGAATCACAGAATCTGCCAAGTTGGAAGGAACGCACAGGGATCATCAAGTCCAACTCCTGGCCCTGCACGGGACCATCCCTAAGAGTCACACCATGTGCCTGAGAGTATCATTCAAACACTTCTTGAACCTGTCAGACTTGGTGCTGGGGAGCAACATCATTTCCCTTGGGACCATGGTCCAGTACCCAACCACCCTCTGGGTGAAGAACCTTTTTTAAATACCCAACCTAAACCTCCCCTGACAGAACTTCAGGTCATTCCCTCAGGTCCTGTCACTGTTCACCACAGGGAAGAGATCAGTGTCTGCCCCTCATCTTCCTCTCACAAAGAAGTTGTAACTGCAATGAGGTCTCCCCTCAGTCGCCTCTTCTCCAGCTGAACAGACCAAGTGCCCTCAGCTGCTCCTCACATGGCTTCCCCTCGAGGCCCTTCACCATCTTTGTTGCCCTCCTTTGGACACTCTCCAACAGCTTAATATCTTTCTTATATTGTGGCTCCCAAAACTGCCCCGACATTCCAGGTGAGGCCACCCCAGTGCAGAGCAGAGTGGGACAATCACCTCCCTTGCCCAGCTAGTGATGCTTTGCCTGATGACCCCCAGCACACGGTTGGCCCTCCTGGCTGCCAGGGCACTGCTGACTCAGATTCAACTTGCCATGAACCAGGACCCCCAGGTCCCTTTCGATGGCACTGCTTTCCAGCATCTCATTCCCCAGTCTGTACAAGCAGAATCCATCACTTCCCCTTGTTGAACTCCACATGGTTGGTGATTGCCCAGTTCTCTAATTAGTTGAGGTCTCTCTGCAGGGCCTCCCTGCCTTTGAGAGAGTCAACAGCTCCTTCGAATTTTGTGTCGTCTGCAAACTCGCTCAGTATCCCTTCCAGTCCGGTGTCCAAGTCATTTATGAAGATGTTGAAGAGTACAGGGCCCAAGATGGAGCCCTGTGGAACCCCTCTAGTGTGACAGGTCACCAGTCTGATGTTACCCCATTCACTATCACCCTCTGTGCTCGACCCGTGAACCAGCGCCAGTTCCTATGTCCTATATTTCTCATCATTGCTAGAGGGACACGAACGGAAACAATAGATTTCTTTATGCCATTACTAATAGATGAATTAAGGTGAATCATAAGAAAAAAGCAGGTAGGTATTTACTTGAACTTCTGAAAAGATCAGAATCACTGCATTATCACTCACTGTGTGTTCACTTTGAGGATATATGAGCAAGTGAATTCCCATGGCAAGAATGTCACCAAAAGCAAGTTTTAAATACAAATTGAGACAGTTAAGAAAAGTAAGTATCCAGAGTATTAAGTGCCAGTACTTACAGCTGACAGATAACTATAATCTAACATTAGCACAACTACAATCAGTGAGCCAGAATTTTTCTTCTACATTATTTTTTCCATTTGATTACATGACAAGTATTCATTTTCATGTCTGTACCAGATCTGCACAGAATTAACCCCATATTTCAGTGTAACCCTGTTTTGTTTGATTTTTTTATAGCATATGCTATCCCTGGATACAGCCCCTTAAATATTTCTAAATACAGCATATCAACTTATCCTCCTGGGAAGCCGAATATGGCTGGGACTGTAGAGAGGAAAACAATGGATGGTGACACTTGCAAATGTAGGGAAGATTGTTGTGTTGCTACTGTTGGTGTCTCTTAACAGGAATGGATATAAGGACTTTTGTTCTGAACAGCAGATTCATTACCTCTACACTCAGCTGAGATAAATTTTACCATGCATCTGAGTTTGGTTATGGTCATGGACTTTGCATAGGAACAGCCACAGAAATAATTTATTTCTTACACTAATGCTCAGGAATATCATTAGAATTGGAGAGTCATAGAATGGTTTGGATTAGAAGGGACCTTAAAATCATCTCCTTCCAGCCCTGCTGCTGGTGGCACAGACACCTTCCACTAGACCAGGTTGCTCAAAACCCCATCCAACCTGGCCTTGAACACTTCCAGGGATGGGGCATCAACAGCTTCTCTGGGTAACCTGCTCCAGTGCTTCACCACCCTCCCAGTAATGAATTTCTTCCTATTATCTAACCTAAACCTATTCTCTTTCAGTTTGAAGCCATTCCACCCTGTCCTGTCACTACATACCCTTGTAAATAGTCTCTCTCCATGTTTCTTGTAGGCTCCTTCAGGTACTGGAAGACCACAATTTGGTCATCCCAAAGCCGATATCCACCGGTGTATTAAAATGGAAAATGTAAATCTAATTTCTGTTTTGTGGTTCCAATGTAATAACTTCTATTTAACTTTCAGGAATGTCATCCACAGTAAATGCCTATCAGAAATTCATTGTCTAACCTCATTGGGGATGAGTGGTTCTGCTAATTTATTTTTTATTTCAAGGTAGGGCAACAGGTAAACTAACATTTAAAGATGTATATTGTATGCATTTATGTATCTACATATATATGTATTTGTGTACTATCCCAGAAAACGAGAAAGAGCATTGAGGAATATATTGAGTCCAGGAAAAGTTGGATGACAACATCCAGGTACTTTTTTTCTGGCAAGTTTCAGAAATATTACACCAAGAGTAGGGGGTTTTGAGGGGGAAAAAAAAGAAAAGAAAAAGAAAAACCATAGGTGAGAAAAGGATGTATTTAAGATGTGAGCCTTTAATTAGGTGCATAGGAGAAGAGGTTGAATATCAATTTAAGCTTTAATGTGTCTCTCTACCGACGAGTAACCAACCTCTTTGCATGGATGTTCAAGGGCAAACATCTAATTTCTACTGGTGTCAAGGACAGGCAAAAATCTCAACATGGCTCTACAATAAATGTTTTCTCCATAGACAGAAGTATCATCAGGTCCGAGGGAGAGACTCCATGTGTCACAGGCTGCTTAGTGGGCTGATGCCAAGAACCTATTCCACGCTATCAGCACTTGCCTTACAAGCCCAAGCAAGTCTCTTCACGTTTATATGCCTCAGTTTCCCCATCTTCAAAATAGTTGCAATATTTATTGTAGTAGAGCAATAAGATGAGGCTGCTGTCATGTTGATAAGTGGCCCAGAGATCCTTGGATAGATGCTGACTTGGCATAAAAGTGTGTATTTACAAATGAAGATGTATTCTATTGTTATGGATATTGTGTATTACAGGCTGCTTGCATTATCAATTTAATGTACACGAAGATTCAATCAAAGCTGTTTAAGACCTTGAAAAAGACGCTACTCTGTGTACATTCTGATAGGCCAAGTGTTGATTCAGCCTACACACATGCACAAATAATATCTCGAGTCATTAGGGTCTAGCTTTTTTAAAAAGCAGTTTTCAAACTTTCAAAAATCCTTTCTATGCGTGATCTGTGAGTTGCCTTCTACATTGGAAGCTGATAAAATGCAGGAATGTTCACATTCATGAGACAATAGCTCTGACTGAATGCTGTAAAATGAAATAGTCTCTTTCAGTTTTTCCTTTTCAAAAGGAAAATTGCATAAATAATACATTTGGGCCTTGCAATACAAAACAAGCACAATAGCTACTTTACAGCTTTCATCAAAATGAAGGCCATCTTTTTCATTTATATTATGAAACTGGTAATACAATATCATCATCTCCGATTGGCTGGAATCACCTGGACGGTGAGCTCTCCTTTCCAGAGAATGCCACTCGGTCCCTATGTCAATGGAATGTGTAATAGTGGGATATATAAGGCAAATTTTTTGTCATTGGTTAGCAATGAAGCTTAAAAAAAGTAATAATGGAGATTTATTGAGGAATAAGCAATGCTTCCCAGTGAAAAAGAGTAAGAAAAGTATCTGAAATGTTTCTGTACTCCTTGTCAATATTTCGCTTTTATATTTACGGTTCTTTGCATTCTTAATATGGTTTTTTTCAAAGGGGAAAGGGTAGCTTTTTCAATGGTGGAAAAGGTAGCTTACTTTGAGAAGGACCTCATGATGAAAGGTGTATCCTCAGTTTCCTGGCTGACATTAGATGTCACTCCACCAGACAGAAAAAAACCCCAAAAATCATTTAGGAGATATAACAAAAGGGTAAGTGGCAGAGCTGGAGGTATGTGTTTGGGCTCTTTTCCTACCACCATCCTGAGGGCCGTTTCATCCACTCCCCACTCTCTGTGAGCTGTCTCTTCTTTGACAGCTCTTCATGTTCTCCACTCACTCCATTCCTTGCCTTTCATTTATTGACCTCAATCCTGGACTAAAACCGTAACTGAACCAAACATGGAGCATGACTAATCACACAAATCTATTCGCAGTCATCCTTAGGGAATTCTCAAGCCCTCATAGCTACAGATATTTTGCATTTCCCAGCTCTTTCCTGTATCATGAGAGAATATGACATCATGTCTGGGTAAGGAATAATATTTTCTTTCATATGATAAATGCCCTACCCTTCATTTTCTCTCTCCATTGTTGAGGTATTCTTCACTTCTCAGGTGTATTCACAAATTACACATCCTGAACTGATTTTTCTCTCTCATGGTGACCTTTCAGAATAGGATATGCAGCCAGAATGGAAACCAAAGCAAAAACATACCAACTGTTTATATCTCAGCTGAGACAGACACTTGGTAGAGCCACCTCTTTTACTGCAGAGAACATGTTGATATTTTCTAGCGAGTTTACTTCCAGTCTACTCCTGCCCACAAGGCATTCCACTGGAAACAGGAGTAAATTAATAGCTAAGTATGGCTTTAGCACGCATCAGATACAGAGAACATTTCATCAACCTTTCCCAGACAGTTCTGTACTGAAACTACACATCTAAATGTTATGGAAGTACCGAATCAGCTCAGAATGAGCAATATTTTGTTCTTGACATGGACAGATATCTCAGCCCATCTTGATGTACGTTTGCTAGATCTTGCTTCATCAGACCAGTATATGCAGAGTTGCCTTTATGAATGCCCAGTTTTTGTCCAAGGTCTTTGACTACACCTCATAAAGCCCTTGAAGGGATTCACTGTACTAAGGCAGCCCGTTGGTCTATTTAGAGAGCAGCATGATGTGCTAAGTTAAAAACAAGACCTGTTTGACCTAGGTGACACAGAAAATCCTTGAGAATAATTCCTCCTTTACTGTGCCTCGACTTTTCCAGTTGTAAAATGAAATTTGGCTGCTCTGGGGGTGTTTTGAACACGACTTGCCATTTTTTATCGATGGCATTATGCCAGAAATTGTTTAACTAAACCGCAGTTGTGTTTGCGATGGGAGAGTGTGCTACTAAACTGCCATGGTTAGCGCAAACCCTACAGAGTGCTCTGTTTCTTCTGCACTTAATCACTCTCCCATTGATTTACAATTCTATTTTCTGCAAGGACAGACTTCCCTTGTTCTGTTTATTGAATTCAACAGTATGGGTTCATAATCCTTCTCCTTTCTCATTTTAACATTAGAGAGAGTGGAAGCTTCTCACTTTCAAGCTGGGAGCTCTCAGTTTTATTGCAAAATGCAGTTGGAACAGAAATTCGTACCTTAAAGTTATAAATTGTATTTTCCCCGTCAGATGAACAAATCCAAACTTTCCATGCAGGCACTAAATTCAGGCGTTCTAAATCCACATCTGGAAATTGAACATTGACACATATCTTCTGGGCAAAGCTGCAGCTATTAGATGTTATTTGAATGCCAAGGTCAGCCATTAAAATTATTCCCTCCTCCACATCATTATAATATTGTACTACAAATGTCATCAGGATTGTGACATGGATTGTAAGACTATGACATTAATTTTCAGCTAGTTTGCAATTATATTTCTTTCACTGTGGAAGTGTTAGCTCTGATTTGATAAAGAATAATGCTGTGTCAGTACCTGGGCAGAAGAATTGCAGAGGAAAGATCCCATGTACTGAGAATTCACCAAGAGAATCATGTTCCTTGAAAAAATCATCTGGGTTCAGGTCAAGTGCCTGCTGAGGTAAAAAACTTAAGTGTACCCGATCAAATAACCCATGGACGATTTCACAAAAGGTACTTCCAGCACATTTATAGTTCTGTAGATATTTCTCCTATATCTTACTGGACACAGCATTCCTCACTCTCCTTGTATCAATCCTGCTGCTAACCTTGCAGCTGTTTCTGGCTTCCTTCTCTCTTGCCCTTGTGCCGCAGCATTTCCCTCTGGGTTAGTTAACTGAAGCGGTCACCGAGCAACTTTTGGGAATTCAACTGGGTTAGTTTTCCTTCATCTCAGTTAAGTGGGATGAAGAAATGGGCAAATCTTTAATACTAAGCTGCAGATTACCAGAGAGCTTCCCACAGAGTCATTCTAGAATGCTACTGCAGTCAGCCCCGCCACCTGGTGCGGGTGCTGAGGTAACATGTCCTGGTTCGCTTCGCTTTTGCGCTTTCTCTGGCCTCTGCAGTTTGCAAATCCTATCTTGATGTGTCCAAGGCAGAAGAGACCACAGCACAAACACAGGCTTTAGTCACTTCTGCTCGTCCAAAAGCTCTGTCAAGGTTCACTCTTACCAGAAGCCCTACAGTAAACTCCCAACAGATAGGGAGTTGACTGGGAGTAGTCGATGCCCTCGAGGAAGAAAAAAGCGGTCTTTGAAGACTTGTTTTCAACAGTACCTAAGGACAAAAGGCTTAAATCTTGTTAGCTGTGGACTTGTCCATTCTTCCTGATGTCAAACAAGTACCCTTTTTTCCCTAACCCTATACTTATGATATAGAAACTTGTGATACGTCTCTGTTGAGGACGAGACAAGAGGAGTCCTTGATTCAAGGAGTAACCTTGAGAGGAAGTTCACTTTGGAGGGTGGATACTTCAGGCCCAGTGAAAATTGCAATCTGCTGCACAGGCAGCTGTGTGAGAACCACTTCTTTCTCAAGTTGGAGTGGAAAAAAATGTTTTCTTGTTTACACAACTCACAGCGCTGTTACCACTCCCAGGTTTCTCCCTGCTTGTGGTAACTCAGTGAAAAGAGAAACTGCAAGGCAATAGTAAAATACACTTCCTACTTTTTTATATTTTTGTTTGAGCCCTTTGGCCTATTGATTGCATCCTCTACTACTACATACTTACATCCTACTACTTCTACTATTCACTTACTCACTCGCAACCTCCTAATCATCCTGAAATGGGGATAATACAATATCTGATTGTGTAACAGTTAGGAGATATGAAGACAAATAACTTAACTAGTATACACATGATCTTTTCATACCTCAGCATCATCCTTTCCTAAGGAAGAGGCCAGAGCTTGAGGAGTGAGGAGAAAATATGTTACAAAAAAATCTTAGTGTTAGCCTATGAAAATCCCAGTGAGTAGGTATTAATAGCATGCAGTCAGCTCACAGAGAAGACAAATTGTGTCTCAGCAGAACAAAACTGAATGCATGTAGGAAAACAGTGCCCACTGAAAAGCACAATAAATTGTAGTATGAACCCTACAGCTTTTTAAAAAGCCTGTAACATAATAAATCTTTTCTTACTCCTTGTATCAAAAGTTTTCAACTTTTCTGTTGTCTCATGCATTCAAACATACGATCTAAATTGCACTTTGGAATACAAGTTCCTAACAAGTGAGGTCTTGGCATAACCCAGGCTTAAAGTACAAGCCAATGATTTGTGCCCGATCTCTGCTTGTATGACTTTCTCAGAAAAAAAACCTATAAAGCACTGAAGGGGCAAGGAGAAAGTAACCCTAAGACCAGGGTTAGGAAAAAGGGAGAGAATGAGTTCACAGCGACTCCAGAGAGCAGGCAATGATTCCTGGAGGCACCTGGGTAGTGGTTAGATGACCAAGAGGCAATGCACCAGCAGATGTTCAGGGAGAAGTCAAAAGGTGAGAAGGAATGGGAGTGAGACTTGACATCAAAAGGTGGAAACCACTGACCTAGCACAGAACCATCTTTCAGAAATTATTTCTCAGTCTCTTTAGTGGATTTATGATTTGCAGCTTTCTTCAGCATTTCAACTCCAAATATTCAAGTTTTGTTTAACAACAGGCAGACCAGACAAATCCTCATCTAACAAGATTAAAGCCTCTTGTCCTTGGACACTGATCTAAGCAAGTCTTCAAAGTACAAAACCTGTGGCTTCTATTAAAAGTGTGGAAGGCATTATGCTTTCCCCTTAAGCTCAGTTAGTTCATTCACTCATTCAGCTTAGACACTGCTCTCTCCAATTGGTAAAGAAATTTATATCGTTTACATAGGCAGCCTCATGAAAAGCCTCAACTGTTTTCCTCTCTGCTCTCTGTCTCAGCCCACCTGGTAGAACTGAGTGGCCAACATGTTATTGTGGAAGACTTCCACCTAAGTGGAGTTTCACCCACTTTTACTGTAAAAGGTGCAGATACCAAAGATCCAAGAGCAGCAGGTACATCTCAGAGCCAAGAGGTGGAGAGGGAATGCATCCAATCCTTCCAAATCCCATCATCTTGTGCTGGATAACACAAAGGTGGCTTTAATCTGCCCCACAGTCCCTGTGCTTTTATTTGCTCAACTACTTAAAGATGCCAAAGGGTAACCCTTGACAAATGTCTCCAATGCAGACTTCATACATTTCACCACAAAGAGCTATTTGGGGTGTCCATTAAGTGCCCACACCTTTTTCTGAAATCTGCGGGTCCTTCAAGATAAGATACCTGTTCTCAAAGCCTCTGTGAATTTAGACATACACAGAATATTCCGACTGAATTTTTTACCTCCACATCTCTGCTCCAGCTTCCCTTAAAGTGCCTTTTGACTATAAACCCGTTCTTAGCTTGTGCATTTTCTGTCATAAATTTTATACTTAAAATACACATAAATTGTATTAGAATTGTACATGCCGGACAGAGAGATCATTATTACCAGTACTGAAGATCACATCACATAAATCTGGGTGCACAGGAAATCTCTAAAGCCAGTACCCAGAAACTAGTGCAGAGCAGGAATGCAAACTTGGTGCTCACACTTCAGTGGATCCTCCAGGGTTCCTTGACTCAGGAGGATGTCCAGAGAGGACAGTCATTCAGAAAATTAAAACCAGTAAAAGCATCTACTGGCAATGAATCAGTTGTTGAAACTCTGATATCAAACATCATTCATATCATTTCACAAACCAACAGTAACCCATGGGCTACCTATACCAGCTTCACCTTTATGTGGGCATAGATTCACCTGCACCCCTGTTTGTTTTCATCTAAATGTGTAGGTCAGAAAACAAAGATGAGAGACAGACAAAGACACAGATAAATAGTGTTTTGTGAACTACTGTGAGCTATCTGAAACCAAATTGGAGTAAAAATCTTGGAGACTGTACATGTGGTTAGTGCGTGAGCAATAGCATGGAGCCTTTTTATTTCTGGCCTTTGCTCTCATAATCTTCCAGACCCTTTAGAGATGTCCATCACCATGTCAAAGGTGAAAAGACCTCTCACATTCAAACAAATGCCCACACTGAACACGTGCCATCATAACATGTCAAGCAGGAGACCATGAAAGAAGTGGGGAGGTGCCCATAAATATTTTTGTAAAAAATATAGAAGGCTTTCATTACTGGAAAGGGAAATTATATGTTTCAATTTCCCCAATTATCCCATTTTTAAATTGGAAGGAACATGTCTCCACTTATTCCAAACTAATTCTGAAAATACTATATATTCTCTGTTTATTTTCCTGCCTTTGCTGCAGGTGGCTGAAAATGGCTCACTGACACTTTCAGATGAAACAGCGTAGCCATTTGACTTAAATGCTTTTACATAAAAATCACCTCATTTTCTGTCTGGAGATCAATACATCAGCCATCTCCAGCCACAGCTCACAGAAGAGATTGGAGAGCAACTTGTATATCAAAAGTCATGTATGAAAAAATTAACAAGCAAGAAATGAAATCATTAAAACTCATCAGTATTTTGCCAAAAATATTTCATCATAATACTTCACTCTATCTTGCAGCTCTAGACCACAAAGCACGTTGCACGGGATGATAAATTACATTATCTTCATTTTACAGCTGGGAAACTGAGGCATAGGAAAGCAAATAGACTTTCTCAATGAATTGATAATATAAAACTTATTTTCTGACTCTCAGTCTGGCAGTCTATTCAATAGACTATCCTGTCTTTAATTCGTATCTGAAAAGGGTGAAAGAAACAAATGTACTGTTATGTTAGCTTTTGCAAATCCATTTTCCCTTAGCATCAAGACAAAAAAAAGAGTCAAATGCCTAAAATAGTTAAAAATATTAAAGCACACAATAAGACTATTTAGTTGCATTTACAGCTGGCAGGAGACTCTGACATCCTATTTTTATTTTATATTTTTTATAAGTAAAGATTTCATTGTAGTACCTGAAAATCATGGTAGTTTACCGACAATCTTGTAGCTTCAAGTACTCATTTTCAAGGCAACTGTATTTGAAAACAATGTTTGGCACTGAAAATAAGCAGAGATATAAGAAAAATATTAAAATCGCTGTGGGAGTGACAGGAAAAAATGGAGTGAGACAGATTCCTCCAGCCTGATCCTTTATGATTCTTTTCTAGTTATTGAGTATATAAATTTCAATCCCCTAGTACAGCGGAGGGGGGAGAAAAATACATGATTATCATATCACTCAAAGCTGCACAACTTTAAAATCAGCTCCAATATAAATTCACTCTCTATAAAATGACTTTTAATATTCTTTTCCATAACATAAGTATTAAATTTTGTATGATTAAAAATTTATTTACTCTCTCTTCCTTAATTTAGATTTTTATTTGCTATTATTGCCCTTCCCATCTGATCTCAACAAAATCTCTCTGCACTTTATGGCAAGAGCGTGCCACTACCTGTGACACCTCACGGGGCTTTGATAGCTAAGCCTTAAAGCAAATTAAAAGTGACCACTCCAACCTGGTGGCTTAGACAATGTACTGCTGTTTCACAAAGGGAGAAAGGTGAGAAGGCAAGGGAAGCAAGAATCCTTTCCTTGGGTTAAGAAAGTGTATGTGAAAGAGCTGTATGCCTACAGCAGGAGCCTGTTATCTAGTTTGCATTGTGACCCATTGGAATTTTGTCACTATAACTCACCAGGTCTGGATGTGCCCCAAGAAAAGTAAATAAAACAAAATAAAATAAAATAAAGTCAACTTCATGCAAAATTAGATTCACTCAGTACATCATATCACGGAATACTCTCCAAGACAAAGTAGCTCAGACTGTGCCTGTACCAATAACAAAATGAAAAAAAACAAACCCGTAAGAACTGCTATGAATTATGTTAAAATATGGTAGAGTAAATGTTGGCTGGAACTTGGCCATAACCACCAGTGAGCATAGCACTATCCTTTAATGTCCATGACAGAAATGACTTGGGTTTTGTCAGTACCTGTTTTTTTCCAGTTGTTCACCTCTAACTTGAATATTTTGTACATGTTTTTCAATGAAATATAAGGGAATACAAGGAGTGAATCATTAGTTTAACCTAAGAGTTATTAATTCAAAAGGTATCTGTACAGGTGGTTTTAATCTTTGTGAGTCTCCTGCTCTCCATGCCCTACATGCACTCACACTGGTACATTAAAACACCTGTTGCAAACTATATATGTGTCAGAAAAATGTAAGAAAGGTCATATCAGGTCATATCCATCTGATCCAGTGTCCCACATCCCCCAGTAGTCTGTCAAGCAGAGGAAACCATGATATTTCCTAGATATGGCATCCCAGCTCCCACTTTCCACATGCACGATGTTTCCACAGTTCATAGATGGTGTGGACTTTCTTTCCATGAATTGGTTTGATAGATTTTTGAATGCACATGAGCTTTTACTGTCTGTCACACATTTTGATCAAACTTTTTCAGCTGTGAAAATTTTGGCTCTTTATTTAATCAGATTCCATCAGTCTAACCTGGATAGACCAGCATGGCTGGCTGACATAGCACTGGCCTACTGCTCCTTTTCACATCCTACCATGAAAGATTTAAACATACTCAATAGAAAAGTCAACTTCTGAAATACTAAACTCCTACTCTGTGTGGAATAGCTTTTCCTGCACACCAGGGAAATGATCAACATTAAAAAGAGCCAACCATGCCTCTCCTAGAATAGCAGCTCACTCACGTGCTAATAAAGACCATCAAGAAAAGCCCAATTTGAAATCAATGTCCACATTTTCACCCCAATATAAGCTGATTTTGGCTTACTGTCTCTATGTACAAGTAATATCAGATTTGTCATGGAGTCTTTATAGAAGATATATTTTAAGCCCTCTAAACTGCATGAAAAACCCAAGGATTATTTTTAAGAGCTATACACTTTTTCTTTCACTGAGCACTGTTAGACCAAATCATAAAGGCTGAACCATTCTTGCCAGCTTTATTGTCTGCATATATTTTAAATAAAACTTTTATTCTATTTAAAAACGCTTTGATGTGACTTTTCATGCATCTTTTTTCCTCTATAAGAGTGTTATAAGAAATTACTTTGAGAAACACTCGCACAAATGTGCAACACCAACATTGCTTTATTCTGTCTCAAATGCTCCTGAAGAAGGAGACAAAGACCAATCCCCCTCTAGCCCATGATATTTGGTTAAAATATTAAGTAATTAGTCCAAGTGTTTAATAGTCCAAGTGTTTCTCTACATCCGATCCAACAGAAGATACTTTTCTTTCATGGTAACTGTTTTTTCAGTCTAATAGAAAGCACAGGCCCTTTTGAGGTAGATATGTACAATTTTAGGTATCACACAACTGGAAAACAATCCGCTTCTATTGTTTAAAAATACTTAGAGTATTCAGGCCATACCACACGCTCTTTACATTCATCAAATAATACATGATCTATGTATCACTCTGGAATAGAGAAGGCTTTGGGGTGACCTAATTACGGCCTTCTAGTACCAGAAAGAGCATACAAAAAACACAGAGAGAGACTATTTACAAGGGCCTGGAGTGACAGGACAAGAGGGAATGGTTTTAAACTGAAACACAGTAGGTTTATATTAGATATACGGAAGAAATTCTTTACTGTGAGGGTGGTGAGGCACTGGAACAGGTTGCCCAGGAAAGTTGTGGACTCCCCATCCCTGGAAGTGTTCAAGGCCAGGTTGGATGGAGCTCTGAGTAACCTGGTCTAGTGGAAGGTGTCTCTGCCCATGACAGGGGTGTTGGAATTAGATGATCTTCAAGTTCCCTTCCAATTCAAACCATTCTATGATAATATGATTCTGTGATCTAGCCTAACCCCCTTTCAGGTTAATCAGCTTCACTATTGGTTTTGTGTAGTGGCCTCACTGTACCTGTGGCATTAAACAGAAAGTTTAAATTTAAATAGAATTTAAATTTAAGTAGAAGTTTAATTTCAAAATCAAATACTTAAATTTAAATAGAAATTGATTTAATCCCTCACACAAGGCTGTAGCATGGCAATGAAATGACAACTTTCCCCACTGGCCAAGTGAAACACTTCCAAATTCATACCAGCAATAGCAGTAGTTGCACCAACTTCATTCACAACCACCCACGACCACCATTCTCAGACACAGTGCTAAAGTGTATATCACTAACACAAATGCAAATGGACCTCAAGAGACACAGCTTCTACCTTCCTTTCTTCCACTGAGCTGTGCTATGAGCTGGGACAAATCAGTTCATCTCTAAAGCTTCTCGTCTCCCTCATGTAAAATCCTGGTTTCATAGGGCGTCTTGAACAGTGGCCAAATGTCATAAAGTACATTGCAATGATACAAGAAATAATATTCCAATGACAGCGTTTTTCCCAGGTTTAAACTGGGGTGGGTAGGTGTGTGTGTGGAATTCAAGCCTAAGCAAACTGTGTAATGAGGGAGCTCCAGGAAAGAAACCCTGTATGAATATGGCAACCCTAAAATGCCCTTGGGAGAGGGCCAAGAGCAAGTCAAGATCTCTAGGAAGGAACCATATATCGCAGTAGTGAATTTGAGACTACACTGAATGGGATATGTAAATAGAAGGGATTAAGACAAGATAAAACTACCACGAAAATTCTGCATCTCCTACACACAACCCCCAAAACAGTGGGCACAGTCAGCTGCTGGATGATACAGTCATCACCAGCAGACAAAAGACAAGACACTGTACGTGTCACAACATGTACACATCAAAGACAAGTAGATGAACATTTTGGCTCCAAGTATATTATCTGTAACTCCTCTTGTTTGAAGAAATAATTTGGTTTCTTTCCTTTATCATATGTTTACTGAACAACTCTACAGTATGGCTTACATCTCATTCTCCAAGTCTGCTTCCATCTTTGCTGTGTTTCCATCACGCTACCTTTAAAGACAAGCCAGAGAATCCCTCTTAGTCGCAGTAAGAGGGAAAATAAAGTGAAAAATGGGAAACCCAGTTCAAATTATTTTCTCAAAAGTAATTGCACAGTGCCCCTGCTCCCAACCCACACGCTGACTGGTGCTGCCCAGTATCTAGTTGCGGAAGGACTTCTGTGCTGGTCTGGAAGGTCTACCACAACTTCAGGTTGGTGCACAGTGGAGCTGCCAGTTTTCTTAATGTTTACTCTCCCAGTTTAAAGACAATTATCAGCACTCCTGCCACACAGGCACACATTTCCCTTACATGGGTGTGCAGTAGGTTCTTGGTGGGAACCCCCCAACACACACTGCACTCCCACCAATCCTCCTTGCTGTTCAATGACACGGGCACAGTGTCTGATAGCATGGACCACCTCTGCCTGCCATCATCTCCCAGTGCACGGGGAGACTTGGGCTGTGAGGAGCAGCAAAGATCAGGAGTTGCCCTGCACTGCAGCTTTCAGTGGCAGCATCCATCTCCAGCTTTGAGGGACACATGAGGCTCTCCTCAGGTACTTACACATGATAAACTAGAAAATTACAATATAATAGCAAAACAGATTGAGTTGAGGAATTTTAAAAATTGGTACAGTGTGATCTCACATATTGCATTCTCCTACCAGTCTAGGGTATGATGACAGACAGGAGATGAAATTTTTAAGTTCAGTCTATCTACCTACAGTTATTGTCTCAGCATTTACACCCTGGTCATCACTGTTTTATCTAAGGAGCAATCAGAGCAGTTGTGAACTGGAGAGTTAAAAGAAAGGCCTCTTTTTATCTCAAAGGTCACACAGATGCTATAAAAATACAGATATTCAGTTCCATAAAATCTCCAGGTTAAAAACTACATCTATTAAAACAAAACATGTGTGCAGATTCATATTTCCTTGTTCCAACCTTTCTGCAGGGACACAGCTGAGCTGTGCTTGACAATATGGGCCCTGCTAGTCGTAAGGAAGCAGCAAAATCTAAGGACGTGAGGCAACATTCAGGACACACCTTTACTAGTTTTGGTAACTTTGTGCTGCTGTGTTGGTTCAGCTTAAGATATGCAAATAACCAAGAGCATCTTATCAGGGAAAGCTGATCCATCCCTTGTCCTTAATGGAACACCCAGAGAAATTCAGGCAGCAGCAGTTTCCCATCCCACGACAAATAGTCCTGGGGTCTCCTCAACCTCACCCACACTTTCATTCCATAGACTGTTGCATATGACACAGGCCAGCCTTGCAAAATTTCTTCTTTGAAAGGCAGTCAAACTTTCACTTTCACAAAAAGAAAAATGGGGAGGATGCTTCTGCCTTCTCCCTTTTTTCATGACACTGGTCAAATGAAGAAGGGAAAAGCAAGGGAAAGGAGAGTATTTTTTAATGCAAATATTACCCTCATTTTTTACAGTCTTTAGCAAACAGGTTTGACACTCAATAACCCAATTAGGTAAATGGAAATTTTTACTCAATTTATGGCTGTATAATCAGGTATAGGGAGCAAGAAAGTGACAATGCAAATGGGAAAGATATCAAGGAGATTTTGTTCCTTCTGTTAAAAGGCTCACAACTGAAAAACCTTAATTTAATCTGCACCAATTATTAAAAAGTATCTCTATAGAAATTTATTTGAAACCGATACTTTATGAACAGAAATGAGCCCAATTTTCAGAAATGCAAAGCCCCCATACTCTCACTGATTTCATCGGAAGCCGAGGATGATCTTCTTTTCTGAAAAATCGAGCCTTAGAAGTTCATGGTATGGGAAAACAAAACATCCACAAAAACGAAAAAAAGGAAGAAGTGCTCATGTTATGACATTAAATTCTAGGTCTAATGTTGTGCTGGGAATAGTTATTTACACTGCTGGTAAATTTCATATCGGAAATCCCAGTCCTCTGAGAATACTCTCCCGAACACTCCCTCCCCCCAAAAAAAACCTAAAAGACCATGAAGTTAAAATTTCTGGGTTTTTTTCTATACATGAAGTTTCATTAATTGTATTCATAAATGCCTGCACATATGTAGATGCACAGGTGTATTTATAGAAATCTGTGGCTATATGTCATGTGTGATGAAGTGGAACTTTACATGCAGACCTAAACCTCGTACTGTTGAGCCATTCATGTTCTGAGTCCATTTTCTATTGGTGCTGAAAGTAAAATCTCAGGCCACTTATTTGTCTATCTAACTATGAATTTAGGTTCCCTAGTTTTTAGGCTCTGTTTCCCAGATCAGGTACCTGAGTCACAAAACTAAATAATTCTCCACAATCAGAAAGCAATATAAACTCCTGGCGATATCACAAGATTATGAATTCATTTTGCTATAAGTTAAATAAATGTGATAGATCACACTGACATACCCAAATACTGGGTTATGCAATAATACTTTTGGTAGCTAGGCAACTTTTAAAAAGCCCCATAGTTAATTAATTCAAAGTCATGGGGACTTACATTTCTAAGTAACTTAACCACTTCTTGAAATGTTTCTTAGCCAAACTTGTCAAAATGCATGTCATCATAAACTTCAGCCGGTTTAAATCCGGAGGTATCTTTCTGATGTTTAAACAGCTGACTGTTTTGCTGCTACCTTTTTTAATTAAACTGTACACTCTGAAAATAACATTGTGACAAAACATGCTAATTGCTAATGTTTGAGCGACCTCCCGAGACTGGCCATATGTTAGGAAACACTGCTTAGCAATGACTCGATTGCATGATGTGCTTGACAGGGGCATTATGGAAATGTAAAAGCCAAGTGTTCACTACTCCCGAAATGGCACTAATTCTGGACTGTTCAATACATTTAAAAATATGGATTCCATTTGCAAAAGCAGTCTAACTCCATTCCCACTGCAATCAGTGATAGTAAGTCAACACTTCATGCTTTCGAAAAACCTCACATTGATGAGCACAAAGGATAATGAGAAGTTCCCCTCTCAGTCCTTGTACAACTTGGATCACTAACTCCATAATCACACTGGTATTCTCACACTCCTATGGGGCTCCAGTCTTTAAGCAGAAGTCCTATCATATTTCTATTATTAAACTGCTGGAATTCTACTCATTTATTTGGAGGAGAGTGCTAATACACTGTTTTGTTTCTGATGTTTAGTTTCTTCACAATTCTATAGTGTGCAATCATTAGAAATACAGCATATGCAATTACTTTATCTGAAGTTCCAAATAATGCATCTCCCAGTAGTGTAAAATAAATGCAAAGGCCATTTCATATATTTTCTGAGGTTCATAAAGTAGCTGTAGCAGTTTATTAAAGTAAAACCACAAGTATCTAAAACACCCTGGTAGTAAGTTACCACTCCTATACCTTACCTTGGAGCATCTTCATTGTTTTACATTAGATACCTCTACTTCATAGCAAGGTCTTCAATAAAACAAAGGACCATGCAAGAGGTCTACCAGTGTCAGGAGAGTTTATTGTCAATGAAACAACCTTGTTGCTTTAATGAAAGTAGATTGCTCATAACACAGTGTGAACCTACAGATGATGTTTTTAATGTGGTTTGGGTATTTTTAGAGGTTACCGTACTTTTGAATCAGCAGAACAGTGTTTGATATTTAGCTATATCCAGTTTTGCTCCACCTGTTGAAGTGGCCATCCTCTACTGAGTCTGCTGGTATGTTTCCCAAAGTCTAAGCACTGCAGAAGTTGCAAAATTTACTCTTCAAATGGAACAACATGCAAAATCATTTGGCCCATAGAAGAATAATAATCTGCAGAAAGAAGCCAAAAGGCCTAGCCTTTATCAGCATCACTGCATCTATTCTTAATCAGTGCTAATGTAATACTGAAAATAAGGAAAAGACTGAACAGGGAGAAGAAAAGATTTTGGGGTACAAAGGAAGTAAAGCAATAGAGAAAAAGGAGAGGGAAAAGTAAAGGGACTGCGTGACATACATCAAGAGATTAAAAGGAAAAGCCAACAATTGCTAGCATTCAACCCTAATATTATATTTTACCAAAGATAGAACTAAAAGACATTAACTCGTGTGTACTTTCTGATTTGTAAGTGTCATGCTAAGGGTTAGAAGATGAACAAGTAAAGGATAAATCTATTTGGAAACTTTTGTTTGAACTTCCTTAGCATGTCTTTGACAGCAAAGCCAGTCCTTATAAACTCTTTCTACAAAGACTTTAACAAGACATTTTAAGGATAAATGCTCACAAAATTTTAGCACAGAGGAAAATCAGAATTTTTAATCATGAAAATTTTGATTGCAAATTTAATTCTAAAGCTTACAATCATCGGTCCAACAAAAATTCACACTTATGCCATAAGCAAATAGAAATAACTTGAAAACAAATTCAGTCATCCGTTCATAGGTTATCCATATGTTGAAATAGAGATGTATAAAAGCTATGTGAAGCTATGAATACATTTGGAGTACGTACAAACAACAGTCAGAAGAAAAGGTTAAATTTAAATAATTCTTCACTGCAGCAAAGTCACCCCCAACTCTCAATAACACCTTTCAGGAAAAGACTTTTGCATGAAGTTCTACAATGATGAGTTTTAATTTCATCTTGCATTTATAGTTTGATTTAGTTGATTTAGTCTCAGTTAGTCTCTTAACGTTTAGCAACACAACTTCACTGTATTTTTGCATTTGTCCTCTGACACAAATGTGTCCTTTTCTCTTCAATCCCTTCTGTTCATAAAGGTGTCCTGTTTATTCATCCAAAAAAAAAAAAAAAGAAGCAGCAAACGGAAGTGATTTTTACCCTGCCTCATTTTTATGGATATCATTTAAGCTTTCCCTTTCACAGGGGGTCTGGGCAGCCAAACTCCTGAAGAGCAGCTCAAGAGATCACATCCTAAATTACAGTCACTGCTACAGAATTTAGTGAACTGACCATTATGATGGCAAGGGTTTTCAGCAAGCAGTCTAAACTTGTTAGACTATTTTGTCAGATTCAAACCTGTATTTAAATTTTTTATAACGTATTGACTTTTCGGTGTCAGTTTTTTTCCAAGCGGTATCAAATACACAATTACTTTTCACCCTAGAATCTTTTGGTTTATTCCAGTGAAGGTAATCTCTCCCTATGAGTAATCTCCTCTCTAAAAAATTTTTTAGCCACCTGATCAGTTCACAAATCCACCAGTTCTGTTTTATAGATCCCTCCTCTCCTGACTAATCTGAACTAGTTTCCTTCTTGTAGATGTATCACCAGCCATGCAGACTCAGCACCTCCCTTTGAAATCCAGCACTGTGGACATGACCATTCCATCAGTCTGGTCAATAACTTGGTTGTCAGCTTTGACTTAGAACTCTAGAGCCTCACATTTAAACTCCTTCCAAGACCTGAGATCCACTTTGCTATACATTCATATCAAATGCTTCCCCAGTTATGGCAACTGTCTTTCCCTCTGCCCTTGACCTTATGCAGCCTTATTCCCTTTATATTCATGCAAAACACTGCTGTGAAGTCCATTGTCTCAAGCCCAGTCTTTCAGGATGGACCCATGAAATTTCTCCCACTGTGCTCTTTGGTTCCTTCTTTCCACTGTGTCAGACATGAGATATTTGTTTTCCCCTATGCTATGATTTCTCTTTCACCATCAGGTCACAATGTCAGTCTTTACAAGCCACTTTTCACATTTCCAGACTGCTAGTGTAAACTTTCTGTCATAGCACATCACAGGTTTCAAAAGAGTTCTCTGCAAACACCCACAAAGCCACACCGATTACCTTCCTTCTTTCAAGCTCTTTCCAAGGCACCCAAAAAACTTCTTCCTTCAACATCCACGTGCAGATGTTGTCCCTTTGGTTTTCCCTTTCTCTTCCCTTTGCCCACCTCCACAGCTGCTCTGGGTTTGTGCAGTGCTCAGCACAGGGCAGCTGCGTCCTGTGATCACAGCTCCCACAGGCTGAAGGGATACTGAAAAAAAATCTTCAACAAATATAAAATCTATATAAAAGATAAGGCAAGGGGGAAAGACTCTTCCTTACGCTGTTACAACACTTGACATTAAGACAACAAGAAAAAATGTTAGCTCATGCTGTCATGCAAACACTAGAAATTCAAAAAAATAAGAGTAACTAATCAACCTCTACACTACACACCTCAAAGTCCTGCGTGTGCCAGTCTTTTCCTGCTTTCTTCTGTGTTCCATAAGTAGCTAGGACTTGAAATGATAATGCATGTTCATCTTTTCAAGCCTTGCAGATATCTCATCAGCACAGCGTTACCCAAGTAATGAAACACAGACATTAATTCAGTGTGTTACTACCTCCCCCAGTCTGTCCAGAGGCAGAAAGCAAAACTGCAAAAGTTCTGCAGCCTATATAATTTACAAGATGCTCTTAAATTAAAAAAAAAATAAAAAGCCTATCTTAATAACAAGTGCAAGATCTGATGTCTGAGAAATATATTCAAGTCTGCTTCAAAATGTTGGCATTTTCAAGACAAGACCATTTAAAGGGCATAACCTAATGAATCATTAGCACCAAAGCCCATCTAAATTAAAACTATAATAAGATGCTTTTAGAATCATCACCTCCCTTTTTTTTCTCTCCACCCTTGTTATTTCACATTCAGAGAGTATACAGAAGTACATTTACTTAAATGTGCTCTTAAAAAGGATTCATTCTGATAGATTTGATGGACTCCATTTCTCTTCTGTCACAGGAAATAAATTGGACCTGGTGTTTTTTAAAAAGAAAATGTGTCAGATCAGGTTCTTATTCTCAATGGAAGGGGAAAGACATTTCTCTCATTATCAGGGTCTGCCCTAATTTTAGATTAAGTTTTACATGATATGCATGAATTCATATATTTACATTCTTTCTACAGGTGTCTGCATAATGTAAGGGCATATTTATTCACACATTTATGTTTTGGGGGGTTTTATGAGAAATAATCCAAAATAGGTTCTCCTCATGATTATATCCAGGTTCTGTAATATCCAGTGGCATTTAGGAAATGGCCAAGGGTCGAGAAAAAATCAAACAAAACAACAACAAAAAGAAGTCCCACAAATATAAACAACCCTCTACTAGCTGAAACTCAAATATTTGAGCTCTGGCTGGCCTCAGCTCTGGTCCAGCCTGCCTCTGTGGACACAGCAAAGTCACAGTTCTCAAATTCTTAGGGAATCACAGGGAAGAAGACTTGACCCTATAGCAAGTTTTGATCTGAAAAGGAAGAGGCATCGTTTTAGACTCTGAAGCGTTTTCTCAACTTTATGTGCAACCCATCCACAGCAAGGGGCAGAAGCTGCTCTCCAGTGTCACGCAGTATAATTTAGCATGATGGAACTGCAAATTACTCTTTTCTGAATAAGCTCACACTCTAAATTCATTATTTTTTGGGTTTCTCATATTCTCTTCCTCTACCACCACCCTCCCCCCTAAAAACCGGTATCTCTTTAATCCGCTTCCTAAAACACAAGAATTTCATGCTGAAGGACAGAGCCTAAGGGACAGTTCTTGGAAAGTTTACTTGTAAAATCTTGACAGCTTACCTGAATAAATTTCCTTATGTGATTCTCTGTAAATTAGTTCTCTTTAATTTAATCACCCTGTGCCTTTTTTTCTTTTCCACACAGACAATTTGTGGGACGTTTTATATTTGAGTCACAGGTGTCTGCAAAGGTGAAATAAAGCTAATCCAGGAACAGAATAAGTAGAAACAAAAAAGAAGCCCTAAATGTTTGAGGTCACATATCAAATATAGATATAATTTAAAAGTACATTAAATTTCTATAATGGTTGAATCGACAAAGCAGTAATCTGAATTTCTCACCCTGCTACCAGTGCTTAAGGATGCAAACTTTTGAGGTTTGGATTCAGCCTGTATTCAAGGTGGGGTGGGAAAATCAGGAAAAAAAAAAAAGGCCAATTTAGGAGTTCCTAAGTAATTCTGGAGTTCCTAAGTCATTTAGTTGCTTCCAGAAAGCCCACCCACATGGACAAACATGAAAAAGAGCACCTATAGTTTGGATGCTATGTACACCCACTTCACCAGACTGTTGTTAGTCATTTCTAGCGAAGTCTCCATTGCACAACTCAGCATATGAGCCCAAATATTATATTTTATTCTGTTTTCATCTTTATACACATTACTGACAACTGAAAGGGGAAAGATGTGCAAGCTGAATAGAAATACTAATTAAAGGAAAATATTTTCATATTTGTTTTGATTTAAATGGTTTAAGTGGGATGAGCAGAAGCAAAAAACTGACTGTATGGAGGAAAGGGAAGAGACAATAAGACTTATTCATGGCAGATATATCATCTATTCATTAAACCAAAAAGTGGTGAATTATGCTTGGTAGAAAACAGTCTCACATTGGCAAAAAGAGGTGGATGGACAGCACCATATTCATATATTCTATTAATTTGTTCATCTTACTGTTTAAAAAAAAGGGTGTCAGAATGAACTCTGATCACTTGGTGATTATTTTCCACTAAGCAGTATTTCACAAATCTGACATACCTGGGGAATATGGCATTCCACACAGTGTACCAGATCTCTCAGGATACAAGCTTTCCATCTTTCCAGCTGCCCTGCCAAGGGGTGGGGCTCTTAAGCACTACCGGGCTGCTGTGCCAAGGACTAGCCCTCAGAATTTGGAAGGGCTGATCAGACATATTTCAGGCAAAGCCACAAATCATTTCATATTTCCAAAAAGGTAAGAGAAATTTCATAAAACTGACCTTGCAAGGGAGATCATGAGCCTAAGGAGAGCCCAATTAAATTCAACAGATTCTCTCTGATGTGGCAGCAAAGGGGAAGCAGCACTTAAAGGAAAACTGAATCATAAAATAAAAGATAATCTGTTCACTACACACAATTACAAGGAAGAGTAAATCATTACAAAAAAGACTTAAATATGTAATCTAGTTCATTCATTTTTCTCCCAAGTATAAACAAAATGTCTTTATCCCAAAGTTTTGAGGGCTTATAACTAATTAAAAATATTCATAACAAACAAAATTACTTGCTCAGTCCAAATAACTCCCTGCCCACATAAATCAAATCAACCCAGAATCACAAAAAAAAATTCCCAGCTTGCTTCATGCTCTTCAACCCTCAGCAAAAGCTCAGCAAAAAATAGCTCGGCAGCATGTTCTGAAAGTTAAATTTGGGCTATTTTGGACCTCAGGGAGAATAAATTCTGAAATCAAAGAATCTTCATGGAAACCCCCTATCACCATTTCCTTTCTGTTAAGTGAGAAGCTCGATCATTTATGCATCTCTGCAGATGATATGTATGGTAATACACAGATACCTAAAAAATACCCTGTTAAAAGGACCAGCTGAGATAATTTTCAATAACTTTCACTCAGTTTTGAACAGCAAAGAGCAGAGGTATAACATCCTACAGACAGGTAGTCACAGTATGCAGTAGAATCAGTGTCTGAATCATTTTAAGGTGTAGGTCATAGGCATTTTGCATACATCCAAGCCTCAAAGTGGAAAAGGTGCAGATAGGTCTTAGCTGCCGTCTTTTAGCTATGAAAGACTGAAGAACATCTTTTGGCTTGAGATGGGCACTGGGTCAGACTTTTTCAGTGTTCTTAGGATCCAAGGAAATTGGTACAATGTTCAAATCCCCATCCTGTGAGAAGCATATTTAATGATCTCTCCAAGGCATTTTGTGAATTCCAGACTAAAACAAGTCCAAGTCCCCCGCTTGGACCCCCCGATTCTGTGTTATTTCTCAACACACCTTCCGTGTTGAGAACTTGTCTGTTTTTTTCTCTTGGCTTACTCTCACCACTGTCACTTCTGCCTGGGCTGAATCTTCACTATTGCCTTCCACCCACTTGTTTTAAACACTCACTAAGATCACATTAAGTGGGGAGAAAAACTTGTGTCACTGGGCTTCGTGCTGCTTGTACTAACTGATTTATGACAGTGAATAAAAGAGTGTGCAAAGCCCAGATTACAATATACAGGTCAATCTACCTTAGATTCAACAAGTTAACCTGGCTTCACATATTTTGTACCTTGGTGTGGCGTAGTTGACTAATACAAAATCCACCTTTCATAGCCAGAACATAATCTAAGGTTGCCTACCAAAGTCTAGACAATTGAAAATGTATCAGCTTTCATAAACTTCTGGAAATAATCCAATTTTGTTATTAACAAAAGTCATAAAACTAGTATCAGACTGCCAAGATGCCAAACATCAAAGTGTAAGACAAGTGGACGTTTTCTAGTGTTTTCAACTCTTTGCTCTCAAATATTTTAGTGATGAAAAGCATGGTTTCTCTAATCATCGTCCAACATCCTGCAATAAGCAAAGTAACTTTCAGAGCTATTTACATTGAGAAAAGTAAAAAAAAAAAAAAAGAAACCTGCTTAATAGCTTAATATATACTTGTACTTGCAGTGCACCAGAGAAGAGTCAAAACCATAAAATTAGACTTCAAACTTTGCCAAGGACAGAGGAAGCTCACAGCCACTGTTCAAAATGAGAAATATTTAATTATGCAGAAACTAATTAATATTAGAATTACAGCCTTTTCCTTATGTAGGTCTTAATCCACACTTTGTCCACCTCTTACTCTGAAGCTCTTGTTCAAACAAACACCTGCAGGGTCTCCTTAAAATTTCATGTTCCAAGAAGATCTTTATACGGTGACCTTATTCTGATTATCACTCCACAGTTTTACCCGTCCCATTTGTTCCTGAGTAAAAGGCATTTAAAATTCCAGAGTAGCTTCACAAACTCCACATGTGACTGACAGTGAACTCCAGGTTTCTGAAGATCTTTGTGATATATCATGCCATGGGAGCTTAAGATGTACAGCTTCAGAAGTTTGAATAGAGACAAATCCTCTGAAATTCAGTGGCGGGGGCACAGTCCCAGTGGAGTGCCCAGTCCCACTCCTGTGCCCTGAAAAATGGACTCTGATGGTGAGCACAAAACACAAAACCCTCTCATGCCACTCAAAGGTGTGGACAGTAGCAGACTGGAGGTCTTGCGAATATCTACAGGGTTGTCAAAAGTGGCAGAGGTGGAGGTTCAGCAGAAAGACTGCTCCCCATCTTGGCTCTTTACCTAGAAGTGCATAGCCCCGGTTTTTTGGGTTTTATTTAATATTGTATGCCTAAAATAGACACATGAATTATTATCTAAGTGCCTTAGTTAGCAGACTCACTCTCAAAGAGAAAAAAGTGCTATGAATGCAGCAGATCTAAGAAGTCAAGGCACTTGAGATCACCAGTTCAGGGCTGTGAACAATGAAACAGCCACAGCACTACACACCAGTTTCTGGGTGTCTATAATTTAAAGGTACCTAATGCACTCTATTTTAAACTTCTGTTTTCAGTTGTTTCTAGTTTTGCCAGACTCTCAGAATCTGCACTGAAATTTTCTACAGCAGAAGTCTGCCTCGGGCTTCCCTTCCTTCCCTTTTGTTTTCCAAGTTTCAGTTAAAACTGCTTAGCTATTTCTGAGAACAAAGAACTGGGAGAAAAACATGTTGTTTTGTCCATTGTTAAAAAAAGAGAAATAAAAAATCCTCACTGCGAATCTCTGCTGTCTCCCTCTTTTGAGTGGGATGTAAAAGGTCACATAAAAAAATCACCCTCATGCCAGGGATATGAGTTCTTATATCCCTGTGAAAAGCTGCCCAAATTTGGCAAAGTTAAGAGCCTCCCAGGGATTCTGGTTCATATGCATCAGTAGAGACTTCAGAGCTTAACTTTTATATTTTCCCAAGATTCAGCTGCCACTTAAACGCTCTAATCCTTTCCCTGTTCTTCCTCCTGACGTCTGCCTGGGCTGCCCCATGGCCATGCCCATGGCCTGAGAGCAAACTCTTGGTGTTTCTCACCTATCCCCACCCAGGCACCCCAGAAGCTCTTACAGGAGGGGCTTCAAAGCCCTTCTGTGCCCCTTAGCTCAGTGTTTCAGGGGGAGAAAATAAAATAAAATGGAGAAAAGAGCTGCGGGATATAAAAGTAAAGTAGCAAATCAGCACCAAGAGGCAGCTAGGTGAGCTAAGGTAGAGGGAGACAGTAGTCAGAGGAGGGGAAAAGAGCTACATAAAAGAAAATGCAAGGAGGACAATGGTACAAGCAAAATTTAGGAGTCCCACGTTGTTTCCAACAAGTGGAACTATCAGGAAAGTGGACATCACCTTGCTGGCTGTGTCACTGGCAGAGGCACTAATGCTGTTCTGGTCTATGGTCCAGAGACTCAAGGTTGCTTTAAACAATCTTAAAGTCCATGTGTTTTACTATTTTAGATTTTTTTTTTTCAAATGAGGAGCTACACTAAAAATATTTGTGAAGAAAAGCCAGGTCTACTGGTATTCCACACAGGAAATACCAGCATTATTGCATTTACATGCAACTTCAATTTACTTCCTTTACGAATACAAATAATGATACTGCTTTTAGCTTTTAATAACACAATCACCTGTCTCATTTACTGCATGAGAGAAACTACCCTGGGAAAAAAACTTTAACTATATGGTGGAAAAGGCTAGCATTCTATAGGACCTATACTTTATACTTTACTAGAGATGTAAAGCAATTAACATAAGGTATCACAGAAAGAAAAACAAGAATAGTTCTCTGGTCAAAGCATACAATTTTCATAGTTGAAAAATAAAGAGGATTCTATCTCTTTTATTCCTTTTTACACTTACTAACCGTGTGTTCTTTGTTTGTGAATTCCTGATGCAAGGCACCTGGGGTCAGGTTGGCAAAGGTGCCAAGTACTCCCACCTGAAATGAATAGGAACTATGCTTTCAGCATACAAAGAATCATGAGATACCAAACGTTTAAAAAAGGAATTGTGAAATATTAGCTGCCCAAAGTGGGTAGGCTTTGTTGAAAGCTGCATTGTCAGTGGTTTAGCTTTCTCTTTCTGAGATGGGATGAATCCCTCTCCCTCACAAGAATTTTGAAGTACTGAATTGATCTTTCTTTGTGAATGACTTGCATACTTAGGTAAGCATACAGGGAGGAAAGAAACAAAATGTGGGTTTGTATTAATTCTGGAGTTTGAAGGTGCTATCTTGTATAAGGCCTAAAACTGAAGAAATTGGATGTTTCATAACAGAATGACACCTTGCTCCCTGTTTGTACTAGTGGTGTGTGTTCTTACTTTAGAACTATGTTACATCACATTTTTACTAGGGTATACATCAATCTTGTACAGAAATCTCATTTGTTCTTAACTGTCAGCTTGGGATTTTCTAATTCTGATCTCTTTACTCTGCTACTCTTCATATTCTCTTACCCAAGAATCTTGTTGACTCTTCATGTAGTGTCTTAGTCCATGGGAGAAATCATGCATGGTGATGCATAGGATACTTTTCAAAGCAGTTGTCATAGAGACTCCCCCCTACAAAAAGATGAAAATTAGGCATAGTTCTTTCTCTACTAGGGTACAAGGTGCCCACAAAAATGGTAATTTTCATAAATTAATCAATAAATATAGCTAATTATTGGCAAATACCCTAGAGCCATCCCAGTTTCTAGGGCTCTGATCTTCTCGTAACTCATATGTTAGGCAGGGTCAGGCTTGGATCAGTACTTAACTGCGGATCCCCTGGGAAAAGCTTGGGAGCTCCAGGCTGCACTAGTGGCATTATATCCCTAAAGATGGTGCCAAGACAGTCCCCCGAAAGGATATTTTATAAAAGTGACATAACCCTTATATTTGGCCCCCATTACAGTTAAGTAATCCCACACCGTTTGCTTTCTGCAGAAGGAACAAGTGGAGGTGTGAGCTGCAGTGCTCCTACCAAGTCCTCAAGGGACTCTGTGCCCAGCCTCCTGCAGACATGGTTTCCCAAACCACAACACCTTGGGCACCCAGAAGTTCCTCAAATACCCCTTCTGTCTGTCAGAGTCCTAGATTTTGGCAACTTTGTTCCAGCTGGTGGCTTTTGTGTGTCTAGTAAAATTTTGAGGCTGGGTATTAATAGCTAAATTTTCTCAGCTAAGGAGTCTGTGAAACTTGCAGACACCAGTCTTGATCCTGCACTGAAATTACTGAAGTAGAGGGATTCATTGCCTGCTTAGTTCAGAGCTGCGGGCTCCACTTGTTGGTAGGGTTCAGAAAGACTTGGGGAGATGCAAAAAAAAGGCGGAAATATCTGTTGGGAAGGAGGCTGCTGAAGGTGAGATGTAGTAAAAGATGTGGATACTTGAGGTATGTACCCATTACTTCAGCAATTAAAAGAAATGCAAGTTGGAAATGGCCTTCTGTAATAGTAAGCCAAACCTTGGAAAAAAGTGACAAACTGACAAACTAGACAGAGATCCCATAGAGACTTACAGAGCTTTTTTAACTCCACATTCTCTGTGTATTCCCATTGACCTCTAGAGCCTAGATTTCATTGCAAGTGGATGGACGGACCCATTATTTCTTAACTGACCTTTGAAAATAGGATTAATTCCTAAACCTCTGAAGTACTTTGGCAAACTTTGTCCCGAGTTGTTTCTGTAGAGACAATAAGCCACACTGCATTTTAAGTTTCTTACTTTTTCTCCTCACACATGGTGTCTCCTGTTTAGGACTTGACAGGGAGGGTTTGAACATAAGTGATCACTTTTTATTTATGGATGTCCTTTTGTTTTGTTTTTCAAAGGGTGTACAGAGAATGCACAGCAAGACAAAGGACGTAATAATAGTGAAAGAGAAACTTGATGCCAGTCCCTAGACTGGCCAGGCTGTGTAGGTGAGGCCCTCGTACCACCACAGTGATTACTTTGTTGAGATTGAAACTGTAGTTTGTGGAATCTAGCATTAGAAAAAAACAAGCTGACTGTATTTTGATACCCTCAAAGGGAGGGAAGGGGGGAGTGGCAGGAGATGGCAATATGCCCAAAAAAGCCATTTAGAAAACTGGCAACGCTTTAATTTTTTTTCCTATGAAAATCTCGCCAGTTGTTACGTTAGTCTTTGAACCACGTTCTCACCGACGCTGTTGCTTCTCCTACTTTTAGAGTCAGTTTATTCAGTTGGTTATGAATGACTTTCAGCTGCTCTGTAAATTGTTATTGTCCAGGCTCCATTGCAACCAGGGGTCATTTGCAGTTTCCATTATAAACCCAGGTTTCCAGGTGTTTATTATAACTTGGCAGTTTTCAAATCTGGGTTAAAAATTGGTACACTTTTTTTTTTTTTTTTTAAGGCCAGATGGGCTTTTTATCCTTTCCCTTCTTCTTTTCTCTACCTAAATTTTAACCTTTTAGGAGCTGAATAAAACCTCTATTGGGTGCAATGTTATAAAATTATTATTGGCAAAGAAATTAATTTCTCTAACACTACTAGTATTTTGAGGGTGATCTTTGTGATGTATTCTTTATGATCAGTACAATCTGAGGTGCTTTTAAATTCTGTTTTTCAGAGTGCTTTCAGTTTGTGCATTTCCCATATGGCCATCATCCAATATGTAGCTCAATTCACTGCACAAAGTCCCAATGATTTCAGTGGGACTTTATGTGAGTTGTTCCCTTGATCCAAGCTTTAAAAAGGGTCATAATGTATTTGCCAAACATCCTATAAGAGGGTAGTGTTTATTGCTTAAGAGCAAAGACAAAGGATTTCACTGTAAAAATGTGCACCTATCCACCAAGTTCTGATTACAGGAGCCAAGAATATTACTGAATTCAAAATGGAAAGGAAACCAAA